>NC_092859.1:49793391-49795986 GCF_032062135.1 Pyxicephalus adspersus
AATACAAACTCCCGTATCCAATCAAATACAAAATAATTCAAAACAAACCCCAATAAATACAGAATCAAAGTTTTAAAAATTGCCACTTATTCCCTGGATGGCTAGTGTGTAACACTGTGTCTTATCTTACCTTTGCTGATCTTTTTCACTTTCACTTTTGGTACAGAAATCTAGACCTCAGTGTAACGTTCAGGAGGTTAAAAAGGTAAGAAGGTATTTTATTCTTGTTGACATGTTAATAGAAATTACAGAGGTGTTTTTTAAGCCCAACAGGATAAAAAGGGCTAAGTGGAATGAATACACGCCAGAGGTGTCAAAGCAAGGGAGGCAGAATTTTTTCACCTGGCATGTAAATAGGCAATAAAATCTTCCAGCTTGTGAATTTCTTCATGTCACTAAGATGGCCCATTTTCTGCCTATGAAAGGCAACTCATCAGCAGGGACTACCGCTGAGGTCTTCTTGAGAGAGGTGGTATGTCTTCATGGGGCAGCTGAGGACATTTTTTAGATAGAGGAGTCCAGTTTACCTCTAGATTCCGGCAAGAACTTTGCAAGAAGCTGCAAATTTGGGTCCTCACTCTCTTCTTGTTACCATTCCCCGACCACTGGGCAGACCGAAAGAACCAATCAAACATTGGGTCAATATTTGAGGTGCTTCTCGTCTGCCTCTCAAGACAACTTTAACGTCTCCTTTCTGAAGTGCGTGTCACGGGATCCGTTTGTGGACTGATCATCTGTTCCTCCTTCACCTATCCTAGTGGATGAGAACAAGGAATTTGAGATTGAATCTGTTTTGGACTCTAGAAAAAGAACAGGCAAGATCTATTACCTTGTTAAGTGGAAGTGCTTTAAAACAGAAGAGAACTCAATCTAGGGATATCCAGGCCCAGAGGTTGGTTTCTGCATCCCATTGGGCACATCCTGAGAAACCTAAGCCTGAGGGGTTCCGGAGGCTGCCCTCGGGGGGGGGGGGGGGGCAGTGTTACCATTATCACTGCAGATTATCTGTCCAGCAGCCTGCAGCATCCTCAGCCTCCCTTTAGCTGTGCAAAGATGCGCCATTTTTAGCATCCCCTGCACTTACTCTGAGGTGTTCACAGCTGAAGGGGGTTCAGGAAACGTGCAGAAGCTAATGAGCAGAGTAGTCCCTAGTTCCAGCCTTGTCCTGCTATTGGCTAACCTTATTTTTAACTCCCTGACACAGCCCTAACAGCAGGGATACATGTCCTAGCCAGATTAGGCAGATGGATCATCAGGGAAATTTATGGTTCTGGGAAAAAAAAAAATTAAGTGTAGCAAGCAGCCAGTATTATAAAACATAATGTGTGCCCATTTGTGGATGAGAAATCCAATAAGGTAAGGAAACTTAGGGGTGCTTGGAAAAACACATCATGTATTGAATGTGCCAGGTCTGTAAGTCATGTTCCAATTTCTGTATGAAAAGGAGGCACATATTGTATCCACTTATAAATTTAAGAAAATGGTTGAAAATTAGTAGTAGTAGTCTAGATTACCAATAATGTGTATTGTAGGGTAACCCGGAGGACTTTAAAACCAACAGCATAAGCATTTAATACATATCTTTACTGCTGCATAGCTACAGTATGGAAATCCGCACTATTTGACTTCAACTGTTTAATCTTGAAAATAATAAATCCCCCTACACCTGCACCTGGCTGCTTTTCCCTTCCTTTAGCCTACATCTGCACCTGACTGCCCTTTTCCCTCCCCTTAGCCTACACCTGCACCCCTATTTTTTTCTCTAAAATAGGCTCCATTGGAAGGTACGAGGTCCCCTGATGTATCTGCGAACTATTTCATATTACACCATCGTCCTTCAGGTAAGTCCTAAATAGATACAAAAAGAGGGGGGCAGCGAGCTAGGAGAAGTTATCATGTAGATAGGAAGAGACTGAACAAAATATGATATTAATCTGTATTTTCTGAAGAACATACACTTTGTATTGGTTATATACACTGTGTATTAGTTATATACATTGTGTTATGCTTATATACACTGTGTATTAGTTATATATAGTGTGTATTAGTTATATACATTGTGTATTGGTTATATACACTGTGCATTGGTTATATACACTGTGTATTAGTTATATACATTGTGTATTGGTTATAACATTGTGTATTGGTTATATACACTGTGCATTGGTTATATACACTGTGTATTAGTTATATACATTGTGTATTGGTTATATACACTGTGCATTGGTATATACATTGTATATTAGTTATATTCACTGTGTATTGGTTATATTCACTGTGTATTAGTTATATACACTGTGTATTAGTTATATACACTGTGTATTAGTTATATATAGTGTGTATTAGTTATATACATTGTGTAATGGTTATATACACTGTGGATTGGTTATATATACTGTGTATTAGTTATATACATTGTGTATTGGTTATATACACTGTGGATTGGTTATATACACTGTGTATTAGTTATATACATTGTGTATTAGTTATATACACTGTGTATTGTTTATATACATTGTGTATTGGTTATATACACTGTGTATTGGTTATATACATTGTGTATTGGTTATATACATTGTGTATTAGTTATATACA
>NC_092859.1:49796731-49804447 GCF_032062135.1 Pyxicephalus adspersus
TGTGTATTGGTGATATACACTGTTTATTGGTTATAAAATTGTGTATTGGTTATATATATCGTGTATTAGTTATAAACATTGTGTATTAGTTATATACATTGTGTATTGGTTATATACACTGTGTATTGGCTATATGTGTTGGCAATGGCTTTCTATCTACTTTACAGACTTAGTCACCATTCCTGACACACCTTCCCATGTTCAGTCAGCTCTAGCTACAAGCAATCTGTAGGCAGGAGAGCTGTGTACAGTAATAAACTAGGTAGGAACATATTCCTGACCAATAGAAGTAAACTTTGTATTTTGCCAATGAGGAAGACCATACCACGGCCAATAGAGATGAGTGTTACATTGGCAGGCACACAGTAGTAAGGGAAAGCCTGGGAGCTGTGTGTAATGAGACATTTCTATTGCTCTGTCAGACACACTCTGTGTACAGTAGAAGATGGGATGTGACGCTCCTGGCCGCAGTGGATTGTGGGATCTCACAGACACAGCCTAGTCCTCTCACATCATACAGAGATTGAAAAAAAAAGAGCAAGTAGACATATTGGTGTGAAGCTGTACTGTAAGTAAATACCAGACACTGAATGCTTCATTGCTGCTCGCTGGAGCTATGAAACATATACTGCATAAGGTGTTGTGTGTACACTGGGCCAGCCTGCTGGCATGACACCTGAATGTTGTGATTCATGTCAGTGCTGCTGCACCTGTGTCACACTTCACCATGACACTGTCACAGGAGTGTACAGGGGTGAATGTTGTGTGAGATAGATGAGTGTCATAGGCACAACACAGGAATGTTATATGTACAAAGCTGGCAGCTAATCCTGTGTATTGTCAGTTTATTGTTTGTTAAGCATGTTTGTAAACAAGTCATTACAAAATCATACAACTGGTGCCACCCTACTTATATAATATATATAAATATATATTTATATACTATATACATATACAGCATAATATATATATACCTGTACTATATACTTATACTATATACTATATATATACACTACTATATATACTATATATATACTATATACACTTATACCTATATACCTATATACTAAATATACATATATACATATATAATGCATATATACCTATACTATATACACTTATATACTATATATATGCTTATACTATATACATATATAATGCATATAAACCTATACTATATACACTTATATACTATATATATACTTATACTATATACATATATAATGCATATATACCTATACTATACACCTATATACTATATATATACTTATACTATATACATATATAATGCATATATACCTATACTATACACCTATATACTATATATATACTTATACTATATACATATATAATGCATATATACCTATACTATACACCTAAATACTATATATATACTTATACTATATACATATATAATGTATATATACCTATACAATCTATATGTATAAAATTGGAAGTGTGTTTGTGTATGTTCCACCATCACTAGGAAACGCATAGAGAAATTCCAACCAAACTGCTATACATATGACTGACACTAATGGGAGTGCACCTGTCACCTTTGTACAGTGCTATGCTATATGTCAGAGCTATATTTGGATGTGTGTATGTCATCACTAGGAAACGCGTGGAGTCATTTCAACCAACCTTGCTAGACATATGACACCGCTGATCTTTGTACAGCGCTGTGGTATATGTCAGAGGTATATATATGTATAATAATAGTGTGTGATTGTGGGGGGACATTAGAATGTCAGTTCCTCTGTACAGAGACTGATGGGTTTAGCTCAGAGTTTCATTGTACAGCACTATGGTATGTGTCAGAGCTATATAAATCTACATATATAAAGTTGTATGTATGTATGTGTGTGTGTATGTATGTGTGTATGTTCCACCATCACTCGAAAACACATCGAGACATTTCAACCAAACTTTCTATACATATGGCTAAGACTCGTGAGTGCACCTGTCATCTTTGTACAGCGCTGTGCTATATGTCAGAGCTATGTCAGCGGATGTGTGTATGTCATCACTCGGAAGCGCATCAACACATTTCAACCAAACTTGCTAGACATATGACTCAGACCCATGTGAGTGCACCACTGATCTTTGTGCAGCGCTGTGCTATATGTCAGAGCTATATTTGGTGATCACTAGGAAACGCAAGGAGACATTTCAACCAAACTTGCTATTTTGCACCATCACTCGGAAACAAATAGAGACATTTAAAACCAAACTTGCTGGATAATATGACACCGCTGATCTTTGTACAGCGCTGTGGTATATGCCAGAGGAATAGAAATGTATAATAATAGTGTGTGACTGTGGGGAGACATTAGAGTGTCAGCTCCTCTGTACAGAGACTGATGAGTCTATCTCAGTGTTTCATTGTACAGCACTATGGTATATGTCAGAGCTATATAAATCTATACAGTATGTTTAAAACTGGATGTATGTATGTATGTGTGTATGTTCCACCATCACTTGCAAACACATGGAGACATTTCAACCACACTTGCCATATAAACGGCTAAGACTCATGTGAGTGCACCTGTCATCTTTGTACAGCGCTGTGCTATATGTCAGAGCTATATCTGGATGTATGTGTGTATGTTTGTGTATGGACATCAGAGTGTCAGCTCCTCTGTACAGAGACTGATGGGTCTATCTCAGTGTTTCATTGTACAGCACTATGGTATATGTCAGAACTATATAAATCTATGTATATAAAATTGGTTGTATGTATGTATGTCATCACTAGGAAACGCATCGAGACATTTAAAGCAAACTTGCTAGACATATGACTCAGAGTGCACCGCTGATCATTGTGCAGCGTTGTGGTATATGTCAGAGGTATATTTGCATGTATGTATGTATGTGTGTATGTATTGTTCAGTGACAGTGTACCTTTTGCTTATATTTGTACATACTTTTTTTTGGACAAATTTCTGGACGGTTATAATGCCTTCGAGAAAACGTAAGGCAATTGGCCGAGTGCAATCAAAGGCAAAAAAAAATGAAACAACACCATAGGCAAGAAAATCACTATAGCTTTATGTGATCCCTTTTACTGTACAATATAGGATTGTGATAAATAAATACCCGGGCAACGCTGGGTTATCAGCTAGTATACTATATATATATATATATATATATATATATATATATATATATATATATATATATATATATATACTTATACTATTAATGTACATTTTCTGGAATATATCTTGCCTGATATTTCTTGAATATTTTGTTGGACCACCTTTAATTAGGGCAGCTTATGCAACGTTGCAAAGTTTATTTCTGTCCTCTGGGAGAGTCATACTGCTGTGTAAATTGGAAGAGTCTTTGGGGATTTATTAGGGTTAAAGTGGAATTATCAGAAAAAAAACACTTATCTTTACAGGTAGAGGCTCCCAATCTCAATGTCATCCTAGTCCAGTAAGTCCGGTGGACACGCTTTTTGGAAATTGTAAAAAAAAACTACCGATCACACTGTGCATGCATTTTTTTTAACATGTACATTACATATGTATCCAAGAAGGCTTTATGTTTGCCATTCAGTCATTACTGCTGCAACAGTAATTAAAAAAAAAAAACACATTGTAGCAATGTTCAGCCACCCTTTCATATACAGTAAAAAATGTTCTAATAGGATCGCTTTATGGTCTGCAATCTGTGGTGACCAATCCGTGTGTGAAAATGATTCAGGTTTATTCAGTATATTCGGTTAGTCAGCTGACCAAAGTTTTTTGGGCAAATAGCAGTGCCGGACCCAGACATGACCAACTTATTTGTACGCCCTCTTCTTTCATTGGCCATTCACAGAATGCAGTGGCATTCTGCTCTCACATCCAGACCTGCTGCCCTACATATTTACAGTGATGGAAACAATAGGGTGGGCAACAGTAAATGTAATTTTTTATTTTAGTAGTATTCTTTTTTTTATTACGGCTGAAATTGTTCTTAAAAACTCCAGCCTATGTATAATTTTGCTGTACTTTCCTTTGGGGAGATTCACTTTTTGTCCTGAAAATACAGAAGTAAGTAAAAAGGAAAGAGTTTCTCCTTTACTTGTCATCGGGTATACTTATTTGTCCTTCTTTTCACATCTTGATCAACTTTGTCATTGGTGTTGGTATACTGCTGTTTGCATTTAAATGCAGCCCTCTGAATCACATGGCTAGGGTAGATAGAATGTCTCCAGGAGACATGTACTCACCTGTGCTCTGTTACCAGCCCCTTTCAAAATAACACACAACTCACCAATCTTGAGTATAAAACTGGCCATAGCAGCCTTTTATTCATAAAAACATTCTTTGTACAACAGAATTTACAACACCCATAACATATTAACCATATGGCAGAACATCTTTAACTAACATTACTATGAGGTACCCCAAATTTTATTTTGGATATGTCCATTTCTTGCCCAGGCCCCCAGCCGCACTCAAACGGCTCGGGGACAACTACACCATATCCAGTATTTCCAGCAACACCCCCCCCCCCCCTCATGACCATGTTAAGTGCAATGGGGGCTCCCCTTACCTGGGGAAACTCCATACCTTTGATAGGATTCGCCCCCCATCTCCCGTCATGGACCTCCAGCCCGCCTTACTGCTATGACTAGTGTGCTCCCGCCCACCCTATAATCCCATGGACGTGGGCAGTCCCTTGCTGCCCTCATATACAATGCATGAGTGCTGATCCTGCATTGTAAAGACACCGGAAAGCCTGAGATCAGTGGAACTCTTATTACAAAAACATTTAACCCTTCCACTATGGAAGAGCTATACAAACAGGATACATATTTTAGTTGGGCCTTAGGAGGATCTTGCTGTTATAGTAATATATGACATTTGCCTTTCTGTGGATGCATTTCTTTGTTGATTGCAGTATATTGTTTTTAAAAAGGAGTAAACTGTTTAATAGTTGGCAAATGAGCATATGTGATGATGTAATGGACATGTCTGGACGTGTTTAAATGTGTTTGGCCTTGAAGATGAGTATATATAGTTCTTGCAGCTTTCATCCAGCATTTCTAAATGGCTGAACGTAAAACTACAGACTCCTATATGGCAATCATAACAGGTACTTAATCCAAATACTATGGGCCTCATTTATGAAAGCTCTCCAAGATTTGAGAAGATAGAATATCATGGGTGAACCTGGGCAATCCAGGAAACCTGGAATGTATCTGGTTCACAATTGAAACATTTGCCAACTAACAGCAAATGATTTTTAAGAAATGTTTTCCAAGTTTCCTGGATCACCCATGTTCCCTAGTGATCTTCTCTAGACTTGAAAAGTTTTCATAAATCAGGCCTTATGTGTTGCACAAGCCTCATAAAATAAAAAAAAATGTTAATTTTTTCTTCCTGACTGAGTGACATCCTCCAATTCTGTCCCATATGCTCACCCTACCATACCCCGCAGATAACAGTGGGAGGGTTTTATATCAAAGCTGTCAATCCAAAAAGCAATGGTGAAGGCTTAGTGTGGGCAAGTGTTTCTTTACAGGCTATATGCTTTTAAATCAATCTTCATATCCCATTCTTACACAGCCTACATAAGGCAGGCAACTCTGTTTTGAATTCAGGAGTAGTGGGACCATCATCGCCACCTCAAAATTGTAAGCTACATTAGGGGGTGTTCACTGGCTGGATAAACAGTTCTTATGGGGCTAATATATATTAGGGAAAACTCTAGAAAACTCTAGGTGCAGAAGTAAGAGATTCAAAGTAAAAACATGCAAAATTACCTGTGTAACATTAATTGCTGGACTATACCACTTTTCCAGAGGGCTTTTATAGGAGCCCTGATTTACCGTTGACTTCCATGTGCGGAGAAACTGCTGCCAAGGTAATACTGATGCACTCCACACTAGTACCAACACTTCCAGTTTATACACCCTTGTCTGTGTAACAAGAGCGCCAACACTCCGCTGTGTATACACCATTTTCTGTGTAACAAGAGCGCCAACACTTCTCAGTGTACACACCATTCTCTGTGTAACAAGAGCGCCAACACTTCTCAGTGTATACATAATTCTCTCTGTAACGAGCATCAACACTTCTCAGTGTATTCACCATTCTCTGTGTAACAAGAGCTCCTACAATTCTCTGTGTATACATCCTCTGTATAAAAAGAGTGCCAACACTTCTCTGTGTATTCACCATTCTCTGTGTAACAAAAGCGCCAACACTTCTCAGTGTATACACCATTCTCTGTGTAATAAGAGAGCTAAAACTTCTCTGTGTAAAAAGAGCGCCAACTTTTCTCAAGTTATTGACCATTCTCTGTGTAACAAAGAGCACCAACACGTCTCTGTGTATACACCATTCCCTATGTAACAAGAGAGACAACACTTCTCTGTGTATTCACCATTCTTTGTGTAACAAGAGCGCCAACACTTCTCTGTGTATTCACCATTCTCTATTTAACAAGAGCGCCGATACTTCTCTGTGTATACACCATCCTCTGTGTAACAAGAGAGGCAACACTTCTCTGTGTATTCACCATTCTCTGTGTAACAAGAGCACCTTCACTTCTCTGTGTAATCACCATTGTCCGTGTAACAAGAGGGCCAACACTTGTCAGTGTATACACCCTTCTCTGTGTAACAAGAGTGCCAACACTTGTCAGTGTATACACCCTTCCCTGTGTAACAAGAGCGCTAACACTTCTCTGTGTATTCACCTTTCTCTGTGTAACAAGAGAGCCAACAATACTCAGTGTATTCACCATTCTCTGTGTAACAAGAGCGCCAACACTTCTCTGTGTATACACTATTCACTGTGTAACAAGAGCGCCAACACTTGTCTGTGTATACACTATTCACTGTGTAACAAGAGCGCCAACACTTCTCTGTGTATTCACCATTCTCTGTGTAACAAGAGCGCCAATACTTCTCTGTGTATTCACCATTCTCTGTGTAACAAGAGAGCCAACAATTCTCAGTGTATACATAATTCTCTGTGTAACAGGAGCGCCAACACTTGTCTGTGTATTCACCATTCTATGTGTAACAAGATCACCTACACTTCTCTGTGTATTCACCATTGTCTGTGTAACAAGAGTGCCAACGCTTCTCAGTGTATACACCATTCTCTGTGTGACAAGAGTGCCAACACTTGTTAGTGTATACACCCTTCTCTGTGTAACAAGAGAGCCAACACGTCTCTGTATATTCACCATTCTCTTTAACAAGAGTGCCAACGCTTCTCAGTGTATACACCATTCTCTGTGTGACAAGAGTGCCAACACTTGTCAGTGTATTCACCATTCTCTGTGTAACAAGAGCACCAACACTTCTTTGTATATTCACCATTCTCTTTAACAAGAGCGCCAATGCTTCTCAGTGTATACACCATTCTCTGCTTAACAAGACCATCAACACTTCTCAGTGTATTCACCATTCTCTCTGTAACAAGAGCACCAACACTTTACTGTGTATACATCATTCTCTGTGTAACAAGAGCGCCAAAGTTCCTGTGTATTTACCATTCTCTGTGTAACAAGAGTGCCAATACTTCTCTCGGTATTCACTATTCTCTTTGTAACAAGAGTACCAACACTTCTCTGTGTAACAAAAAGCGCCAACACTTTGCAGTGTATAAAACATTCTCTGTGTAACAGGAGCACCAACATTTCTCAGTGTATTTACCATTCTGTGTGTAACAAAAAGCACCAACGCTTTGCAGTGTATAAACCATT
>NC_092859.1:49806446-49900434 GCF_032062135.1 Pyxicephalus adspersus
TCTCTGTGTATACTTTATTCTCTGTGTAACAAGAGCCCCAACACTTCTCTGTGTATACTTTATTCTCTGTGTAACAAGAGCCCCAACACTTCTCTATGTATACTTTATTCTCTGTGTAACAACAGCGCCAATATTTCTCCATTGAATGGTGTATTCACCATTCTCTGTGTAATGAGTGCACCAACACTTCTCTGTGTATACACTATCCTCTGTGTAACAAGAGAGCCAACACTTCTCTGTGTATTCACCATCCTATGTGTAACAAGAGCACCAACATCTCTTTTTGTATTCACCATTCTCTGTGTAACAAGAGCGCCAATACTTCTCTGTGTAACAAAAAGGGCCAACACTTTGCAGTGTATGAAACATTTTCAGTGTAACAAGAGCACCAACATTTCTCTGTGTATTTACCATTCAGTGTAACAAGAGCACCAACACTTCTGTGTTTTTACTATTCTTTGTGCCTCAAGAGCGCCAACTCTTCTCTGTGTATACACAATTCTCTGTGTAACAAGAGCGGCAATCTCGGCATTCTCTGTGTAACAAGAGCTCCAGAACTTTTCTGTGCATTCTCCATTCTCTGCCTAATAAGAGCACCAACACTTCTCTGTGTATTCACCATTCTCTGTGTAACAAGAGCCACAACACTTCTCTTGAGTTTAGTTTATTCTCTGTGTAATGCCAGCGCCAACATTTCTCTGTGTATTCACCATTTTCTGTGTAACAAGTGCGCCAACACTTCTCTGTATTCACCATTCTCTGCGTAATAAGAGCGCCAACACTTCTCTATATATTCACCATTCTCTGTGTAACAAGAGCGCCAACGCTTCTCAGTGTATACACCATTCTCTGTGTAACAACAGGGCCAATATTTCTCCATTGAATGGTGTATTCACCATTTTCTGTGTAATGAGTGCACCAACACTTCTCTGTGTAACAGATTGCTCAGAAAGATAATTATACGTCGAGCTTCTCTCAGCAGTGTTGTCAGTTTTGGATGAAACCACACTGACCTCCTTCCTTATATTAAAATGTCTTTGTTGGTTATTTCATACTGATCTTCATGATCTTAACATATGTGGGAAATAGCTGGTTCCTACAAGTTCTTCTCTGTTGTGCAGATATTTACATTTGCAATGTATATATTACCTATATTATTAAACGGAATTTATATAGCGCCAACATATTACGCAGCGCTGTATATTAAATAGGGTTTGCAAATGACAGATAGATACAGACAGTGACACAGGAGGAGAGGACCCTGCCCCGAAGAGCTTACCAAACAGCGATTGTAACAAAAAGACTGAGAAAAAAGCGAGGCTCTGTACAGATGCTCGATTTTCATGATTGTCATCTCGAGTAAATAACTTATATCACATTACAGGTGTCCTATTACATTGATAAGTGATTGGCCATAGTGAATCACAAAACAACCAAATGCTAACAGGTTCAAATGAAGTTCCCGTAACAGGTTGTCTCCATCTTGTCTTTTTCCCACTCCACAGAACATGCAGCTTAGCCTTGATCATTTGGTGATTTTGTAGACTTCTTACACTTGGTATGTACATGACTACAGAGTAACTATATGGTTTATGGAAGTTATAAAGAAACTCTGGATGGACCTGCACAGCCTGCTTTGTTCACAATCGCATCAGGCTTCAACATTCTAAAAAAAAGTGGGGACATTGGGCCTGATTTATTAAAGCTTTTCCCAGGATACACTTTCATCAGTGAAGCTGGGTGATTCAGCAAACCTGGAATGGATTTCTTCAAAGTCATTTACTATTTGCTACTAAATGTTTTGAAACCTGGACCAGATCCATTCCAGGTTTGCTTGATCAGCCAGTGAACTGATGAAAGTGTATCTTCTCCAGCCTGGGAGAGCTTTAATAAATTAGGTGCATTATATGAGACTAGCTCTTCTTAAACATGAGTAAACTTATTTGACAAAGGACCGTTGAGAGTAATGGTAAGGTACAGAGTGCAGAAATCCATACTGCGCAACACTATTTTTATAGGCAGAACTAGTAGAATTTTTTTCTGATGGCCTGTTTTTTGGTTAGAAATTTATGTTTTTAGCACTAATATGTTTAATTGTATGTCTAGCCATGGGGGGAGGGGGGGGGGTAGAGTATGAAATTATTAAAAGCCCTGCCAGTTTTTTTATTTTTTTTTACTTCTGAATTCCATTTGGCAAATTTCTATTTACTTCCTTCTCTTAAGAAACAGAAAAGTGAGTTTTTCATCTCTTGGAGTGTCCCCAATATAAAACCCCATGTTTGGGGACAACTCTGAAATGTTAATTGTCTCTTCACTCTCTGTCAATGATGATATTAATGGTCATCAGTACAAATAGAGGGGTACACCTTCCCAAAAAGAAAACAGACAGCAATAATTTGACAGAGGCTCTAACCTATTTCCACTCTGTTCTAAAGATACACCATACGATAAAGGTATGACCACAATTTTTCGCTTATCAATCTTTCAGGCAGTACAGGACATGACCATGAATCAAACAAACAAAATGCCTTCTACAGTCACCATTACAAAGCTTGTAATCTTGTAGGTTATGTAAGGGGCTATTGTATTGTAAAAACATCTTATGTTCTGGCTAAGCAATGAATTCCTAGTTATGAAGACCAATACTGTGTAAAGGTAATTTGAGAGGTAGTGTTGTTTGTTTAGGGGTGTTCATATGGACCACATCTGTACACTAAGTTGTACTTTAGAAATTTGTGATCAGGCAGGGCTTTATTGCAGAAAAGAACAGGTGATGTTACTTGCCTCATCTCTCGCTCAGCTGTCAGTTGTTGGCTGCAGGGATTTTCAGCACATCCTGTCTTTCCCTGTGGTTCTCAGGACTAAATGAACTCCTGTGCAGTTACATCATCCATGCCTGGACAATAAAGATGACTGAAGATTCCCAACAATAAAGAAAAGAAGTAGATAGCCACACCTGTGATGAAATTGGGACAGGTGAGTATATACAGGGTTTAATTCCGCTTTAATAACTGACAGGAATCAGTAAGTACCATCATTTCTTTTTTAAACAAGCCACCATACATTACTTAGTTCTTCAAAACTAAATTGAATTTGTTTTTAGTACTTACAAATGGGAATGGAAAATCAGGCTAAGACTTGCGTATAAAGATTCTATCCTTGTCTATGTTGTTATTGGTTATGGATTTGTTATGTTTAAAGATTATATTTAGGAATTCACTTATCTATTTTTGTCTTTGTATCAACCAACAGTGTAATAGCACAAAGCTAGGATGTCGAGCAGAGGTGGTAAAAAGAAGACCACAAAGACCTCAAGGTCTGCAAAGGCTGGAGTCATATTCCCTGTGGGAAGAATGCTGCGTTATATAAAGAAAGGACATCCAAAATACAGGATTGGAGTTGGGGCTCCTGTGTACATGGCTGCTGTCTTGGAGTATCTGACTGGTAAGCATTGCAGACAGTGTTATTAGGACAATAGTTACCCTTTACATTTTTTTTTTTCATTTTAAATTTGATTTTGAATTCTGACAATTGTTCAGTTTTTCAACTTACTTTCATGAGCATCTTCAGCTAGTCCTTTTGCAGGTTTGGAATTTTTGACCAACTTGATTGGCCAGATCAGAATGACTTAACACCCAGACATGTACAAAGAAGTTCCTTTAATCCCAAAACAAAAGTATGTGATGTATGTATGTAGTATGAGATCACATACAGTGCTGTGCATGTGCAGCTCAGCGTACATTCTACATGAGAAGGCAAACAGACAGGTAAGTTATTGCAGAAGAGACACAACATGTACCTTCTGTAATACATTTTTGATCTTGAAGTTTGGTAAAACTTTACAAGCACTTGGGACAGGAAAATGTTTTTGGACTCATCTGAATTTAGACAACACCTGGACCTGACCTGAAGCATAGTCTTTACCTAGTCTGTAAGCTGGTGGAGTTAGATACTTAGTTACAAACCCTTTTAATTCCTATTTCCTAAATTCTACCATTCTATATAGGTAAAGAAATATGAATAGCTTAAACCCAAAGTGTATAAAATAGGTAGGCTGCCATATGCTGGCTAAAATTTTGTTTTTTTGCTGTCGTGGTGATCCAATTGCCACATTGTTTTGCTTGTCACTGATCTGGAGCAAGCATACTGTAGCTAAAGTCAGAACTTCAGATCTGCACACCTATCATTGGTGAGTGACTAAGAAAGTATTGAAGCATATGGATCAGCAAAACAGCTGGGAAGCTAGCATTTTCAAGAAGATCTTGTAGGGTTTCATATGTAAAGAATTTGTCATTTTATTCAGCCAGTTTATTTTATCCAGACAACCTTCCTATCCTGAGTACTGAGTTCCAATGTGTTTTTTTATGTTTTTTTTGGTTTACTGATGTCACACAGTGATTGTACTTCACTATTTCTTAAATATCAGTAAAACAATACCAAATAACTCATTAGACTATAATAGAAAGCAGTGTATTCCCTAAGTGTTTTAAGGTTTTCTCAGATATTCTTAGAGCAATCTCTAAAGCAGACCTTTTCTTAAGACATAATGTAAGCTGGCGTTTTTGATCTGCATTAAAATTTCCCGCTTGCCTGGTTGGTATTCTGGTCCTTTGTCCTAAATACCTTCTGAATCACTGACCTAGAATGGGAATGCAGTTCAGCTAATTGTCGGGACAGTTATCCGCATGCTTGTGTTAGGTTTGTGACTGAAGTATCTGAAACCAAAAGATCAGCTTTTCATCCAGGCAATTAGCAATAAAATTCAGCAATGGCAGCTTATTGGCAGGCCTGATTTATTAAAGCTCTCCAAGGCTGGAGAGGATACAGTTTAATCAGTGAAGCTGGGTGATCCAGCAAACCTAGAATAGATCTGGTCCAGGATTCAAAAAAAATGTGCTAATAAAGAACAAATGTCTTTGAAGAAATGTATTCCAGGTTTGGTGGATCACCCAGCTTCAATGATGGAAGTGTATTCTCTCCAGCCTTGGAGAGCTTTGATAAATCAGGTTCATAATCTCTCAGTGGTAGGCATGCGATAGGCAGAAATGTTGACCATGTGGTGATGCACTAAAAGAGATTTCAAGATGTGCACATGAACTTGAAATCATAAAGAATCATGACAGCTGCCATGCATGCATGTCATGGCAGCTAGACATAGAGTAATGGTGAGATGTAACACTGTAGAAAGATCATTTTAACATAACAAATGTGTGTAAGTTTGTTTGATTCTATCTAGCAAAATGCTTTTTTTTATCATTTTTTTGATGAACTGTTAAAGATTATCCATTTTATTTTACAGCTGAGATTCTCGAGCTGGCTGGAAATGCAGCTAGAGATAACAAAAAAGGCAGAGTCACACCCAGACACATATTGCTTGCTGTAGCCAATGATGAAGAGTTAAATCAGGTAGGAAATTTTGTACATTTTATCGACAAAACAAATGGACGTGAACCATAATTACTTCACACTGTGTATACTTAAAAATTTTATATTAGAAAACGTATAAAAAACAGGTTGTGTGCAGGGTGGGTGGGATAAAAAAAAGAAAAGAATGCTGAAAATATTCTGAACTAATATGAATTTAAAGAATAGAATAAGTCAAAATATGTTAGCAAGTGTAGTGCATTTAATGCATACGTGTTAAAAGGAAAAAAATATTGGTTTCTAACTTTCACAATTTCACAACTGTATCCTATTTGTAAAGTTTTATAGCACAATCACTAATTTAGTCTTTTGCTAAGGCTTAGTCTACATGGACTTTTTGTTCCCAGCCTTTAACCTGAGGCTTTAAAAGCCCATGTTTGAAATTCATATTCATTACAATGGGCTAATCTACACCAGTACCTAAGGCACATTTATAACCGTCATCTATAACGCTTCTTGCAGCGTTCAAGAAATTAAAACGCCGGAAAACACTTCTATTTATTTCAAGGGGGGCGTTTCCTGCTTTTAAAGGCTAGTAAAAGTGCATAAAAACACATATAAATGCAGTAGTAACATTTTTAAGTGTTTTTAAAATCAGTGTAGATCCAGCATAAATAATACATAAACGGAAACTGATTTTCCTGTCAAATGGTCTGTGTTTCTAGCCTACTCTATATGGTTCTGAGAACAGTCATGTGCATGATTTACTAATATATATATATATATATATATATATATATATATATAAATATATATATATATATATATATATATATATACATGTACATTTTTTGTTCTTCTTTTTTAAATACCTGGAGATAAGCATTTAACTTTTACTGCATATTGACCAGTTTTTAAAATCACTAGTATCTTACTAACTGCCTTATAAACATGAAAAAGCTAGTATCAGTGAATCTGCAAAGAATGTATAGTAATAAATTAATAAATAGTTTGCAAATGTTTTTAGATATGCTCAATGTTAGTTTATTTGTATAGTTATATTTGTCTGTATAAATATGCATCACAAAATAGATTGAATTAAATGAAGCTACTGATTTTCTAATATGTAGGATTTCAAGATGAACACTAGAGTGCGCTGTGGTAATACTTTTCACCCCACTCTTTACCTTCTAATAATTTGGTTGGTGTAGACACTTTTTTGTCTACATCTTTCAATACATGTTTTTAATTTATATCAATAAAAGTTGTTTTGTTCCTTTATAGACTGGAAGTCCAACAGATTTTTTAACTGAATATTTTAACATCCTTTGCAAACAACTAATGTAAAATTAGCACTTTATTCACTATCATTCACTTTGTAATCACACAATTTTTTGAAAGTCTTAACTTTGTAAAGCAAACTTTAATAAAACAAACCAGACTTGGTCATGGTAATATTTGATGCAGTTTTTCTAAATCTAAATATTATAGATGTTTTTTCTATGTGTAGCTCTTAAAAGGTGTCACTATTGCCAGCGGAGGTGT
Source organism: Pyxicephalus adspersus (assembly GCF_032062135.1). Classification (NCBI taxonomy): domain Eukaryota; kingdom Metazoa; phylum Chordata; class Amphibia; order Anura; family Pyxicephalidae; genus Pyxicephalus; species Pyxicephalus adspersus. Next base: position 49,813,356 of record NC_092859.1, read on the forward strand.
GTTACCGAATATTCATCCAGAGCTGTTGGCAAAGAAGCGTGGAAGCAAAGGAAAGCTGGAGGCAATTATTACACCACCACCTGCAAAAAAAGCCAAAACGACATCACCAAAAAAATTAACTTCGAAAAAGCCAGGTGCCAAAAAAGGGATCAGAAAATCCAAGGTACGCACTCACTACTGTTCCAGAAAAGGGCTTATTTTATTATACTAAGAACATGTAAAGTATTAGACATTGAAGTTGAGTTGAATTTATCAAGTCACTTGTGCCAAAAAATAGTGCTAATCCCATATAGGTTGCTCCTAAATGCCAACTAATAGTTTTTCTGAGATAACAGTTAAACAAGAATCATTGAATTTTATGAAAATGGGTATTCCCAAATCTTATGGTATTTGTTCCACCTTTTAAATAAAATCTGGCAGAAATGTAAAAACTAGACTAGTGCTAGAAACAGTAGTCCTAAACCTAATAGGATACATACAAGTGAATGTAAGCCAGAAACAATTATTTGGCATGTTTGTCATCATTCCTCACAATATAGTTTCTTAAATAATTGAACCCCAAGCAAAAACATTTATTTATAATCCTCTATAACCACAAATAATATAAAACCAGATATTACCATGTAAAAGTAACAAAAGCATCATCAGTTGTTGTTTACTTAGTCCTTGCAGAGAGCAGAGTCGTTGGTTGGACCCAACAGATGGGACCCTTCATCTACTTTCCGACTGAAAACTTTAGGGCATGGATACAAGACCAGTCGCCTAAAGAGAGAGAGGAGAAATAAATTGTCTTTTTTTAAACTCCTGCAAGAGACAAAGGGCCTGATTTATCAAAGCTCTCCAAGGCTGGAGAGAATACACTTTTATCAGTGAAGCTGGGTGATACAGAAAACCTGGAATGGATTTCTTAAAAGTCATTTGCTATTTGTTAGCAAATATTTTCAATCCTGGACCAGATCAATTTCAAGTTTTCTGTATCACCCAGATTCACTGATGAAAGTGTATCCTCTTCAGCCTTGGAGAGCTTTTTTAAATCAGGACCAAAATACAAATTGTTTAATGCTGGATTTCTGTTCTGATCTGAAAAGAATACACCAACGATTCCACGAGTCAAGCAAGAATACCAATGACTTTTGTATTTAGATAATCTGTTTTGCCTGGAATTCAGCTGTTAGCAAATCTTTTTTGGTAAATCTGTTATAGATCTGTTGTAGAATATGGCAGCAACAGCACTTCCTGTTGCAGGAAGTAAGCATTGAAATTAGTAGCAGCATTTTTTAGCTTGCCCTTCTTCATGATTTAGATGCTGGGCCTTCTGTCAAATTTTCATATGCTTCACATTCATGCCAGACATACTGAAAAAAAGATTTTAAAATGGTGTACGCCAACCACTTAAGAATTCTTAAACTGGGGGTACTCCACAGCCCATTGTTGAGACACATTACAATATTCCCCCTGGACTTCTGTTCCTTTTGTGGCTGCTTGCACTTGGCAGGGATTTACTTATTGAGAATAGAAGGATAGCAGGCAAGTTGGGTCCACCACAAGCTAGCATCTCCAACAAGTCTAAAGCTGCGTACACACTGCCAATTTTTGTCGTTGGAAAGGATCTTTCACGATCCTTTCCAACGACAAGGGAGTGCACGATGCATGAACGGTGCTGTACATACAGCACCGTTCATGCTCTATGGAGAGGGGAGGGGGAGAGCGACAGAGCGGCACCCTGCTGCGCGCTCTCCCCTTCACTTTCATTACGATCGGCTGTCGTCCATCGTCCGTGGATCCGGCAGGTCGGTCGTCCGGACGATGGATGACACCGACTGTACACACGGCAGATAATTGGCCGATGCCGATTATCGGGCGATAAAAATCTGACGTGTGTACGTAGCTTAAGTCTCCGGCTGTCTGCTCCATTACAGCGTTGCCAGCCCTGGGAGCTCTACTGATTGTTATTTACTTTGTCCATGACGTAATTATATATTAGCTTTCTGAAAATATATTATTAAACTAAAAGTATACAAGCAATGAAACCATCTTAAGAAATACGATTGAAGCTCTCATATATAAATCATTGTAACAATCTCAAATACATTTATTAAAATAAATCAGGTAATAATGATACATTCTATTCATTTGTATCAAAGTCCACATAATCCTAATCTTCATATTCTCAAATCAGTCAAATTGTATCATTCTTTAAACCATTTTAAGTTCCATTATGCAACTCCCACTACTATGCGTGTAGCCCATATCAGAATTAGCCTAGCCGGGTTTCATGGGCTTCTATCCTCTTTTTTTTCAACTACAAAGTGAGCCACTGACCTAGAAGTATATGTGTACAAGATTCCAACACATTATGCACACACAAGGACACAGTAATGTAGAAAGGATGGGGATGACAGACTTGCAAGTTCATTAAGGGTGTTCCCCCCACTTCACTAATAATTTTAAATGTTGAGCCACCTCATTAAGCAATCATAAATAATGTATAAAAGAAGAAAAAGAATGAGGTACATGGCTCAGGGATTGTATGAAATAATATATACATATATGTGTTACATAGTGTCAAAGAAAAACATTTACATAACGCAATCTGGTATTTTAACTTGGTCCTGTTAACACTTCACAGGACCTGGGTATTATGTACTAGACACAGTGCTTCTATGTCATCCAACAAATAAATGTGTACCAATTCATCCATTGAGTGTGTATTTTATTTCAGCAATTCATTGAAAGTGAATGCCCATCAATTTGATTAAAAATAATTTAATAATGTATTTCTATTCAACTTGATGCCTTAAAAGTCCCATATTTTGCTCTATTTTTGTATTCAACATCTTAAGGGATATGGCATTCACTTTCAATGCATTGCTGAAATGAAATACATGCTCAATGGATGGAATGGTTTTTGCATTCATTTAAAACCAAGTTAGCAATAACATCCCTCTTATATTCTTAAAATGTATTTTTTGAGATACGCTGGCTGGTTGGTTGAAATTAGCACCTAGGTCACACATCTCTACTCTTAGGTAATACAAACACTCACGTCATGGAAATATTCTTCTTCAAGTGAATAGGAGAGCTTGGAAATCACTTTTTTATACTTTGCTGCACTTGGCCACGGTTTTGGCAGATCGTGAAATGCCGCTTTTGACCGCGCAGTTGCTCTTTAAATGTTTGTGCTGCAGCCTTAGTCACATGTGAATTCCCTCAGTGAGGAAAACCATGCAATTTTACACCATGGGTCTGAAAAGGTCCTTTGGCAGCTGGAAAAGGATTTTTTTTCTGATGGGTGCCACACATAAATATAATTGTGGGTAACCTACAAAACTGAAAATAGCTTTAAACGTGTCCCAAATAACATTTTTTACATATACACTGGTCAACAACAGTAGTTTAAATCTTAAATAAAAACTGTCATTTTTCTTTTTGTTTTATTTAAATGGGTATAAATAGGTAACACAAACAGTTCTTACTGCATAAATAAATGAGGTCCTGTATTTTACAAATCTATGTAAATGTTCATTGTTTTTTAACTGCTAAAACTCTGAAGGCGAACATTTTACTCCCTTGCACTTATTTTAGGTATAACATCTCTTGCATTATAAAATGTCTCATAAAGACAAAAGTTTCTCTGTCTAAGATACCTTGACTTAGGTCACATTAAATGGCCACTTCCTGCATCCTGGACTTGGCTTATTATAAATGTCAGAAGGTTGCATGTCTCTTCATTAAAATAAATAGTGACATGGAAATGATACACTATTTAAAGGCAATTTACCTAGTATGTGTTTTGAGTATGTGCTTGTAATAGGAAATACAATATTGCACAAGAACCTAGTAGGAAGATTATGTAAAAGGTCAAATTAAAAGAATGGATTGTAAGAAAAATCTAAGTGCTTAATCAGAAGTGGGTTACATTTGCTGACATTATTATCTTTGCACATATAAGGAAAAAGAGGACGCAAATAAAAGCATAACAAGATCTTTGCATGGAGCTGTACTATTAATACTGCCAGTTCAATGTCAACAAATATGTAGATGACAATGAAATAGAGAACAGACAGAGGGGAGCAGTAAATAATTTTGTAAGAGACGTTTATTATAGGAACTCAGTGGCTGAAATCAGTCTTTATTCTTCTCCTGCACTGAAACTGATTACTTTGATTTTATTCCTCTTTTACAATGTGCATTAAAAACTTTTTTTATTCCATGTTTGCACACCCCTAGCTCCCAAACCCCCCCTGTATTACTATTGTTTTATATCATATGTGTTTCTTACTATGGTCCTTATTGAATGTACAATTGTTCTTCATATTGTTCTTTCTTATGACTGTACTCTTGGCATTTACCCTTTGAAATGTAAGTAAAATAGGGCTGTTATGTATTCTTCTGTCACTACTATATGAGTTCTTTTAAAAATTCACATGCCCCAGATTTAATGCCGCGTTGTTTACGCAGGAAGACACATTAATGAGGGCCAAGCAGCCCACCTCGATATATCTTGTATCTCTTCTCTTTCCATAACAATCTACCCAACTACTCATCATTTAGCTTCTTTTGTCCCTGTCTTACTGTCCTTGGCCTCTCAGAACCCTTAGGGGGATGTAAAGAAGAGGTCCTGGGATTTGGAGGCTCCCTAGGTGCACACAAGAAATTTTGGGCACATTTAGTGGGTATGCTGGGGCTTTCTAAGACAGAACAAACTCATGTTTTCATTTTTAGAATAACAACATATGCCTTACTGTGGGCTGAAATAGTAGAGCAGGATAACAACTGGGTAGAGGGGCTGCACTAAAGATTCACACAGGGCATAGGACAGCTTTGAAATTCTAACACAATTGATAAAAATACTACAAAGCACATTCTGTTGTTAATTTACCATAACAAAATGGATCAAATGCAAAAAGTACATTGTTAGGGTTTATATACACTTTAAAAGTAGTTGTACTTCCTAGCTTCTGCTTTGTTGGTATGTTCCTTTAGTACGTTTGGGGATGCTACTGATTTTGTTAAATTCTTTTGATTTTGCTGAATTCCTCTGTTTCTACATGCTATAAAATACCAAAAAAAAACAATAACCTCTACAAAAACAAAATGTATGTTTATTTTTTGTATCCACTCAGAAGAAGCAAGGAGAGGTTAGCAAAGCAGCAAGTGCAGACAGTACAACAGAAGGTGCACCAGCCAATGGGTTCACAATTCTTTCCACCAAAAGTCTTTTCTTGGGACAGAAGGTATGCTTCATTATAACATATTTGCTGTGTATATTTTTGTTATGTGTAATGACTTTTTTGTAAGCACTTGTTGCCCCTATATGAATATATAATATTCACAATAATTCACAAACAAATATGTCTAAGTTTCAAAAGTCCTTCAGAAAAAAAAAAATATTTCTTATAAAGTTATTTAAATAGAAAGTGATGTGGGAATTTTATAATGAGAAAGCAAACTAAATTATTATAATAAGGAAGACTTAGGAAGCAGTAACTATTTTTTACTGCTTTTACTACAAAAAAAGGGGGGATTTTGTACTGTGTATTTTCTGTCAATATGGATATTTTAGACACACTGCAAGTGTCTATAAAGCAATGTATAATTTCTGTACATATATGGCTACTTTACATTGAAATATGTGAATACATTTAGTATCTGTTTCACTTAAACCAAAACTCCAGCCTTATCTTATCTAGTTTTGCAAATTTCGACAGCTCGTGCCCTGCATTTACTATGATTTCACTGCACATTATGAGCTTCTAGCATCATCTAGCCCTTTCCCCCCAAACCTTGATGTTCCTGGCCCACCCATTTCATGTAATATATTTGAGGTCTTTAATAATGAAGGTATATTACCAAGAGTGGGCCTCGTGCAATAAAGTCTGATTAAAGTTTCTAGAGGGGAGTACTAAGGCAGGATGTTGTAGTATTGTAAACTAGTACTAAAAAGAAGTTAGTCAGAAGCACACAGCCATGATATCACCCTAAAATTAAATTATTTAATTAAACTATTAATGAAAAGAGGAGGTAGGGGCCAGAGAATGCAGGTAAACATGTAGACAGGTTAAGGCTGCATTTACATGGAGTGCCTGCAGAATGTCTAGCTGACATCTGCCCCTTAAGAATTGCTAACTGTAGCAGCAAGTATTTGTAATCCACTGAATTAATAAGAGCTTTTGCCACTAGAAATATTAGTTAGGGGGGTGGAGCTGACATTATCTAGTCATTCCATGTAAATACAATTTTTTGTTTTGATTTTGTCTACTTTATAGTAAATTCAATGTCTATACAATGCTAGGTTTAGTATAAAACAAACCTATCCAGCAAGTGATGAAAATTAGTATTATTTTTTTATTAATATTCACATCATTTCAAATTCAAACCCTCTCACTTGTTTTAATAATCTGATGAAATGCAATTTGTGTGTATCATTATTGTAATTGCTACATTTTTCCATGACTGTTATTCATGTCCACTGACTTAATAAATGCTAATGCCCAATTTAGTTAGATAAACAGTAGAACTAATTTAGCTGTAATATGGTGAATTTTCTGCCTTGAATGTTCATGTAATTATAAAAGTAGGTGCTCCAAATAAAATGTGGTTCAAAGTGTATAAATGGTCCAGATTTAAACATTAACGTATCAAGTAAGTGGGGGGGGGGGGGGGAGGGATTACTTTACTAAAGATTCTGCATACAGATGGCTTCCTGTTAAGGAGTTTAAAACCAAAGAAGGAACTTATCTACTTTTTACATACTTGTTTGTGAATTAGGTTAATAGATCTTTTGCAAATAGGTTGATTTCAATATTGAATCAATGACCATTTTAAAGCTATTTTTAAACGGAACTATATATATATATATATATATATATATATATATATATATATACCTGCACATACCGTCAGCAGCATCCCAAATGTGTTGCCTGAATTCTGGGCCTTTTTAGCAGGCAAAGCTCAGATGCTTCCTGGTTGTTTTGCAACTTGCTGTTAGCATCTCTCAACACATTTCCACAAGCCCACTGTTATGCAGTCCTACTTGGAACGTGCAGAGGGTTGGCCTGTAGGACTGTTGGCCATGGCAGGGTAGTTTAGGAGGCTTCTACAGGTATGTGCAGGAAGCTATCGGTGCCACTCTTTGTACATGTAACAGTCTGTCCCCATTTCCCGCCAAAGTCTTTTTAAAGTACACTTTTACTTAAGTTAAGTAAATGTTTTAAACCTAAAATGGTTCTCTATAATAAGGAGCAAGGCTAAACCTCTAGTGTTACAGAAATCTAGTCCGCAAAATATAATAAATAGATATGCACTTTCTAAAAGTATCTATAAATAAAGCCACTATTTTGTCCTCAATGTAAAGTTATAGTATCATTCTTTTGAACCTTATGATGCATATTATGACTTTATTTTCTCAAGTACCTGTTTAGAGTAGTGTAGCCTTCAGAGAGGTCACAAACCTGGCTTCTGAGTCTAAAAGGGGTGCTTGAATACCAAAATTATCTAAACAGAATTACAAATCCTTTGGGATTGGTAAATTATTTTCATTTACGTATTTTAAATGTTCATTTAGCTAAAGTTCAACTTTTAGCAAAATTTGGAAAGCAGTAATTTATTATTTCAAATTCGGCATCCTACAAATGTTATTTGACCCTAATAAAATAATTTGATGGATCTTTAGTATTATCTACAGATAAGTTGTCCTTTAGATACATCAACAAGCTTTATGAATCTCTATAAGAAAGTACAGATTTGTTGTGGAAAATTGATAATGAAAATAGATAATGAAAAATGTGTTACAGTAACTGGAAATATTGATGGTTAGCCATAGACATTGTTCGGAATACTTACAAGCTGCTACTGCTTTTTTACTCCTATAAGATTTTAATTTTGACAATCCCACATACAGCTCTTTTGCTTACACCTTTTCTGCTTCCTGACCTCTTCGCACTGCACTACTATCTTCCCGCTCGTGCTTTTCTTTGCAGCTGAACCTCATTCACAGTGAAATCAGTAATTTAGCCGGATTTGAGGTGGAGGCTGTTATCAACCCTACCAATGCTGACATTGACCTTAAAGATGATATAGGTAAATGAAACATAGGTTTTTTATCAGCTAAATGTCGAGTGATAATTATAGATTCCAAAACTGCAAAACAATAAATGCCTCAAATTCAAACTCATTTATTTAAATTAAACAACTCTGGATCTCCAGACTTTTGATGTCCCTCTTCTATAATTATCTCTCACTGTTAGCTGCTTTTTCTAAACATTTAATTTTTACTTTTGCATTACCACTTGGAAGGTAATCTCTCACTTTTGCACTACTCGCACTGATTAGATACATTTATTATTGTTGTTACACGTTTGATTTTATAACTGACTAAGGTTATATATGAAAAACAAAGATAATAAAAAAAGATTTTCAATATCCTATGTATTTAATTTACAGACCAACAAATTTGGTATGAAGTAGTAGGAAAAACTGAGAATTATCTTCTAATGAGACACATAACTCATGTTCTCTTCATTTTCTTTATTTATTATTTCTTTTATTTCATTTGGCAAAGTTGGTTGTAGCTTTGATGAGGTTTGGCTATCAACATCCACATATTAAAATGTAATTCCCCACAGCCATCTTTAAAAGGATATTAATCTAAACTAAAATTTAACTAAAATTATCTTAATCTATAATATTTTAAAAGGTATATTTTTTATCAAGCTTGCTACTTTTTCCAGAAATGTTTCTTTTGCTTTTAGCTTTTAGCGATTGTACTCCTTTAAAGCATTACATGACTGTTCTAAATAATAACTTAGTTTTTATATATGGACCTAGAAAGGTAAGGAGCTCATTTTATTTTAAATAAAGGTTCTGATGACCTTATGTAGAAAACCAGAATCTAATATTTAGAGCAATATGTATACAGTGGCTGGGTTATGTAAGGCCCATGGGCTAGTTGAGTTTACTGATCCACCATCAAATCATGAAGAATGCACTAATTAAATTCATAATTTCTTTTTAAGTAATTGGGCCTGATTTATTAAAGCTCCCCAAGACTGGAGAAGATACACTTTCATCAGTGAACCTGGATGATCCAGCAAACCATGGAATGGTCCAGGATTGAAATACATTTGCTAACAAACAGCAAATGACTTTTAAGAAATTCATTCCAGGTTTTCTGGATCACCCAGGTTCACTGATGAAAGTATATCTTCTATAGCCTTGGAGAGCTTTATTTACCCAGGCCCAAAGATTTTAGGAATCAGTCACAGTATTGTAAAATATTAGAACATAGCAAAATCAAATTTGCTATGCATAAATTATTTAAAATATATTTAAAAAGCCCCCTAGAGACCAAGGAATTTGCAGAAGATTTCCTACTCAGGAATAACTAATAAAGATAAATAATTTATTGTACAGCTGTTTTTTACCTACAAAGAGCTCACATTGTTTAGTAATATTACTAAAAATATCTGGAGACTGTAGTAAGCCTACTTTAGTATGTAATGGCTGATGTCTCTATGCTACTAATGCCCTTTTTTGTTGTTGTTTTTTTTTTAGTTCCCTCACACATGATTGGGCATTCAAAGTTATCTTAGGTTGATTATATGATATTTTTTATTTGATATGTGGTCAGTTTTTTTGCATAGTGAATAGCCTCTATTCCTTTAGTAAACTATACTTTTTTATTGTTGTGTTCTCACTTGTTCTCTACACAAGCAACTGAATACATTTATTAAAGTGCAGTAGCAAAAGGAATACTTTATTACAATAGTAATGTTTCTGTAAAAAATAGCATTTTTGAATTAAAAATTGGCTTTTAAATGTATATTTTTGTCATATTTTAGAGTAAAAACTATATGCTAAGACAAAGATTGTGCATGAAAGGTTTACATTTCTAAAACAAATAATATCATGTGATAGACTGAGTTTAATAAGCTACAACCAACAAGTGCTTTTCGGGACTAAAATGCAGTCAAATCCTTTCTTTAGTCATTTATATGAACAGTGTTATCCAAAATGTTATAGTCCAACGAATTTTCAAAGTATAATGTTGCCTTTATGAACAACTCCACTTCTGCTCCTTTCAGTATTTCACAAATCAATTATAAGTATTTCAATTGTTGACATAAGCTTTCATGGTAGGAATACAAGGAACTGGGTAAACTAATGAATGCACCATATGTCCTTTATCCAAGTTGGTTGACGTACATGTGTTTGCCTATTATAGTTGCAAGTTGTAAAGGCTGACATTGCCAACCTCGAAAGCGATGCTGTCGTTCATCCGACAGGCTCTGACATCTACACCGGTGGTGAAGTAGGTAATGAAAAGTTTAGTGATGCAGCATTTCATACCTATATACATATACAGTATATATATATTTTTATTCACGGTTATTTAACAGAATAAGTTTCTGTATCTTTTGTTAAGTTAAAGTAACTGAGGTTAAGCATACTAAGAAAAACATCTTCTCTGCAAGCACAATGTTTGCAAAGGTTAAAAAAATGTTTATGCTGCATGTTACCTGTAAATAAATAACTTCTTATCCATTTCAGAAGATACAAGTGTTATGGGGGTTTCTGACCCCTCTGGTTCTAAATGCCCTGATATATATATAATGCATGATTTAGTGGTGGGTGGAAGAGTTATCAATTTTTCTAAAGGCAGTTGGATTTTAAATTATAAATGTATGTCATACCAAAGAGCAATGCCAGTCAAGTGGTGGAGCACTGGTTATCTGTATTCTAAATACATTTTAGTTACCTCAATTTAATAATTAGGACAGTTTTAGCCTTATCTTCCGAATACCATAGTTGCCATGGTCCAAAGCACAAACATTACATAGAAAGTAATCTTCCTTTTAAAAAACTGCATGGATCTGGACTTGCTTAGTGGGACTCCGGGAGACTCAAAGATGAGCTGTTTCAGGTCTTAAAGTGTATCTAAAGCCAGGTACAAAAGAATACTAGTATTACTAATAATAATAATAATAATAATATGCAGCTTAACATGTCTTTGGAGGAACAGAATAGACTTATCACCCTAGAACAACAATAACATGGGTGGTGTTCAAGAGTCTCAACACACTTTCCAGTAGCATTGTTAAAGATGAAACTGTAGAGTGCACAGGACAACACTGCATTTCTGGCAGCTCTTTTGTGCAATATCGAAAAGATGTATTACAATATTTTAATGGTATAATTATCATTTACACACTCTTAGTATAGCTATACAAATGCCATTTCCCCCTTTATTACAATATTCTGGTTTGTATTTCTGACAGCTTTAAGTTGTGTTTGAAGTAACAAATTGTCCTTTCACTCAACTGCATGGGTAACATTATTATTGTTACCTTTGAATTATATGAAACACTTTTTACTTTCTCCACATGTTTTAATTTAATTTATGTCACAAAGCAGTATCAAACAATTGCAGAGAATATAAACATTTTTGTCCACTGTTCCCAAAATGAAGTAACATTATTGCCATTGCCACTGTTCTATTTCAGTGACCTTTGAAAGCTCTGATGTGAATTTCACAGTAATATTGATAGGGAAAACAAGTATATATTTGTGATGTAGGACCTTGTAGCTGTTGTACAAGTATAATAGACTCAGCACTGAGTAAAGTAATTTTGAATTTTGCAGTAAATTTACGGATTATCAGGCAATATATATGTATTGTTTGCTTTAAGCAAGAGTCACTACCACGTTCCTCTCTTTTAAGAAGACTCCTGAGAGTAAGGTACATTTCCATAACTTTTCAGCTGATAATTAACATTTATTCTTAGCGCAAGCTAAGTGAGGGGTAGTAAATTTCTGCCTGGTTTATGTGTTTCTGTTTTTGAATTTTAATATAAGGCTTCTTCAGAGCTAAAAGAAATTCATGTTTCTATCATACCAACAGATTGACCAACAAGTGCCTGGTATGCAGATTTTTTTTGCTTATGTTTGCTTGGCTTATGTTTGAGTGACTATATCAATTGTTCTTGACCCAATCTTTAACGCCACTTCTTAATCACTGATTTGAACATCCTAGCTGTGACAGAAAGAAGCCTTTCCCAGTCCCAGGTATACCTATAGTGAAACCAAACTTTAAACGCATACTTTTGGTTCCTGAAGTTAAACACTTTTATTTTCTGACAGCAAAATACTTTCTTTTCTCTTGTTGGGTTGGGGGGAGGGGGGGGGGGGTCAAATGATAAGTGCTCCAAAAAGTGTTCAATTTTTCTTCTTCCTTATCTGGGTTTATAGGATTACCTATGCACACAGGCTTGCTCTCAAAGTCCTTCTTTTGCACACCCATTCAAACCCATTATGCAGATTTCTTTATCCTTCATAGTGTTTTAGCTTCTCTTTTAAGACTCTTTTTCCTGTTCTTCAAGTTTGTTTTTTTTTTGGGCTAAAGGTGTTTTTTTCTGGCACCCAATTGAAGACATTGTTATTCCCTCTTTTTGCTCAGCTTTGGTCAAACACAAATTGCTATATTATTATGTTAAGGTACTTATGGATTTACCTCAACACCACTGCCTCCTTATAAAGGTTAGATTCTGGACAATTTCTAAATCTCTAAATAGATTGATCAAGCCTAAATAGACTGCCCAAGGTGTGTGCCCTTAAACCTCAACCTAGGCGTCTACTGCACTATTCCAAAAGGTAAACCCAGCTGCATCAGTGAAAGCTAGTTTCAGCTGAAAGGTCTTGCAAATGGTTGCGTGGACCTTCCCTTTCTTCCACGAACTGCAAAGGTTTGCCTTCGTTTTTTTTACTGTTGTTGGATGTTTTTGAATATTCTATGCTGTTTTTCCTGTGTTGTGGAGAACTAAACTTTTTCTACAATATTTTTAAAAAACACAACTTGCTTTATTTATTGTGGGTTTTTTTCCCTATAGAAACTGGGTTTTACAGCCACCAGGAGAACTTGGGGAGGCTTGACAGCGAAAAGGATTTTCTAATCAGTAAAAAAAATGGCAGGAAGTACTGTAATGCTTCACAAACAGACAGCTAAATTGTTTTATGTTTATATTGACATTTTTATATTTTAAATAGTAAATATTCAAATATTCAAAAGGCAAAATGTAAACAAAAAAAATCCACAAACCACTAAATCATAGACTTGCTCTAAATGAATTATTAAAAAGAAAATCAACCCAGTAAAACGACTTTTATGTTTATTGCTTTAAAGGACTTTTTTAAAGTATATGGTACAATATTAAAAAACTAAAATACTTTATTATTGATTTAAAAAATGATAGTATTTCAATCACAAAAGTAAAGCAAGAGGTAGAGAATATCATAGGTTTGATGTGAAGATCAGGTTTGTCCACTGGCATTTAACATTAGATTTTATAATTGTTTCATTGATTATATGTAGCGGCCTAAAAGCATAATGAACCTGATTTAATAAAGCTCTCCAAATCTGGAGAGGATATACTTCATCAGTGAAGCTGGGTGATCCAGCAAACCTGGAATGGATCTTGTCCAGGATTCAAAACATTTGCTAAAAATAGCAAATGACTTTTAGGAAAAGCATTTGAGGTTTTCTAGATCACACCGCTTCACTAATGAAAGTGTACTCTCCAGCCATATTTAAAACCTGCTTGTAGGTTCTTGGAGTGTGATTCAAAATCACTTCAAATGGACCTATCATCGAGAAAATATAAAAACTGCCATGGCTGAACTCATTTTAAAGAAATTGCCTGAATGTAAATAATTTAGTTAAGTCGTCTCAGTCACACACCTGAAACAAGCATGCAGCTAACTACCAAGGTATGCAGCATTCAGCTAAACATCTGAGCCGCATATTTATTCTGAATGATTTATTCAGAATGTATTAAAGGCAAAGGATCAGAACACCAACCACATAAGTATTTTTTTTAGAACTAGGTCAGCATTTTCAGTTTACTTAAAATCCTTGTCACAGCTTTTCTTTAAGTCAAACCAAGCTAAGCAAATGGCATTTTCAGAAGCACAACGGCAGCTACTCACATTATTTATTGAGATATAGTGCTGATACATACACAAACACACACACATACACACACACACACACACACACACATATATATATATATATATATATATATATATATATATATATATATATATAATTTATTTATTTATAGACATATTTTCTCCCTACTCCACCCGCTAGGATCAGTTACTCTATAACTATTTGGTATAAAAATTTCAAAGCGGGCCTAAACTCAACATTTTTACTTTACATAGAAGGGTAGACAACCCTTCTAAATAAAGCAAAAATGTTGTTATTTATTCTCCTTCTGCGCATGCCTGCCATTTTCTCCACCAAGAGGAAAGGGATGCTGATCTCATGAATGCGCAGTGAGATTAGCTATTTTATTTTCCCCCTAACAATGGCTACGTCACCCGATCTCGCACCCGCACAGTTAAGAAGAAGACGGAAGAGAAGACAGAAGTGCCCAGAGCAATTCCAGGATGACACGGGACCAGATTGTGGGATGGACCACCGCCATTGAGGGATCTGAGGTGGATTAGAGGTAAGTGTAATTTTTTTATTTTTAGTTTAGTTCTGCTTTAAGGAAATGATGTGGCCCCTGGAAATGCTGTGGTGCTCGCCCAGTTCATGTATGATTAGTTTATCAGTTTCCTCAATAAGTGTCATCCATGTAATCCAGTTTTTGGCAATCCTTTTCCTAGAAGTTTTGGTTTAACAACAACAACAAAAAATCTGAGAAATAGATACCAAAGCTAACTTGATTTTTTTTGTTGAGATTTTAAGTATAAATAGAGAAAGTTGACCAGAAGTGGATGTATACATTTTCAAAAAAAATTTAGAAATAGTAAGCAAATTGGATCTCTCCATTTTTTTCATTTAGGTAGTGCCTTAGAGAAGAAAGGAGGTAAAGAGTTTATAGAAGCAGTAATTGAACTGAAGAAAAAGAATGGCCCTTTAGATATTGCTGGTGGTAAGTGTATCTGTGTGTGTGTGTGTAAACTGACATCTCTGTCTGTATTTGTCCAGTAGATTTTGTAAATTTATTGCAATAAACCTAATTGTTCCAGCTGAAGGGAATAATATTCTAGACTGCACCTATCATGAAAAAAAAAATAGGAAGACAGTCATTGCTGGTCACTGGAAAATGATAATTGATTGGCTGACCCATTGGTTTTGGTATTTTCTGAGTCACTGATCTAGAAGTAAGAAAATCAGAATGATTAGATGTTTTAGTCCACCTACTTGTTTTAGGTCAGTGATTCAAAGTACTAAAGTAGTAGGGTTTAAAATGATAGCCAGACAACTGTAATTTCCAGGTGGAATTTCAGCAACACCCCAACCATGTTTCATATATGATAAGTTTCTTTTTATTAATACTCAACTCATCTCAAACTGCTTAGATTTTAGATAGGTAAAAGTAGTAGATAAAGAACCATCAAACTGTTTAGTGCTTTCTGATGTCTTGATATAGAGAGATTTTGTCTTTGCCTTTCTTGTGCATAAAAACATTGACAAAGGTTCTGATTTTTCATTAGTTTTGTCTAAATGGAACAAGACGTGAAAAAAGATCTCTCAAGTGAGGGAAAATCCCCCTTTAAGCAATTTTTTAACCAAAACAAGCTACCTATTAAATAATTTCTGTTCTGGTGACATCTTAAAAATTGCCTTTTTTTATCACTTTCTGTTTCATAATAAAAAGGGTTAATCTCTCCAGCATGTACACGGTTCACAATAAAAACATGACAGGGGTTATGATTCTTCCGAACGCTATCCAAAACTGAAAGCAAAAGTTGTGTCTTTAGGTAAACTGTAAGTCTTATATAAGAAGAGGCAGGCCAGGTAAATTGCTCAGCTAATGCAAAATGTAAAAATATGTTTACTCAAAATGTATCTTCTGATTTTGTTGGACAATGTTCACCTCATTAAAAGGTCTTTACTTGTGTGTAGGACCTTGCCAGTTATCTTTGCCAATCTCATGGCTGTGATGGGTACAAAACTAGCACATTAAAACATGGAGTAGTTTACCCTAAAGATAATTGTAATAGTTTAACTTTGAAGCCAGGCTGTCCATGACCATTTTGGAAAAAAAAAAGAAAAAGAAAGCAACAGCAAGGAATCTAACCCAGTTCTACTCCACCCAAAATGTACATCTTAGGCAAAGTTTATTATTTATATTTAGGAATAACTACATTAATGGTTTTACCTGCTTTTATTCTTGTGCCTTATTATTTATATAATTACAGTGAAATGCTTTCTCCTAGTCATCAAAATATTTTTTATGCTTCCACTGTATCATCTATCAGGTGTTTCATAACATCAGCATTAAGCTATGAACTGCTGTGCACTTTGAACCAGAATTCCTTCAACAACTGTGATACTGGCTTATTTGTAAAACGCAGGCCTCTTCCCGTTAACCTGCAAAGTTCACTAAACGTACGTGGTTTCTATTTTTAAGGACGGCAAAACTTAACAGACTCACATCATGGTTTGATTCTAACTCAAGAATAAAAGTCGTTGTGTGAAGGTGAAACATTTAAGCTGCCATACTGGCCACATTTTGCATATAATTCCCCATCTGATTACAGGAATGTCAGGTTGTTTTATTAGATTTCTCCTGAATTTATGACGCATTCTCCATATGCCAAATGAAACAGTGGAACATAAATTAGAACAAATTGGAAATGTCCAGAGCTCAACTTCTTCAATATGTTAGAGAACAACGCCCAACTGCACAATTGTTCTTGGTACTCCCCGTACTCCATGAAATTTATAGGTGACCCTAGTTTTCCTGCAAACAATTCAATTTTGGTCCTTAATGATAGCCCTTTTATGTCTGCACAGAAAAAGAAAAGCAATAACATGCAGAGAAGGAGTGTGTTCATACCAAATAAAAGCAGGTTTTCAGTCACCTCCTGAAAGATGTTGATTTTAAGAACACTGGCTTTCAATTATTTGCACATATTGCAATATTAATGCATGGCAGTGTTTTGGAATGTTTAACTTTAAACTTGCAGATGAATCATGACACTGAACAGCAAACCGTGAATATCACTGATTTGGTGATCTTTTATTGTCACGTTTAAGAAATATTAAACATTTAGACCTTAAAGACAGCTAGCAATGTAATATTGGGAAGCTTTGAAAATAGATTAGATGTGTTTTAAAAATAAATATTGCACAAATAGGCCCATTCTGACCTTTGTGCCGAAAACCATGAGTCAGTAAGGATTTTTTGAGAATGCATATTTTGTGCAGTGATAGGGTATATTTGAAGAATGACTATCATTTATTTTTTGTGACTAGAGTGGAAGGGTTGGGCATTCTGTCAAGTCTTTCAACTGAGGAGATTAACCTTTCTACTGTGACTAGTGATCACTGTCACCAAACAGAAATGTACCATTTTTGAGTTGTCACTAGAATCACTAGACAACTGAGAAATTTTACCAATAGATCCCAGGCGAACAACAAAAATTTCTTGTCATGGTTTTACCCTTTCCTTTTCTATTCAAAGGTACACATTTTTTGTCTATACATACAGTTTGGTATAGTCTATCAAGACCACTGTCCCATCCAGACCAGATCTTTACATATAAGAGCAGTTTATCCATTCCTGAAGTCCCTCACTTCTTACCAAAAGCTGGCAAAAACGTCTTTCACTACTTACATTCTTTATGGCTCTGGTAGATCATTTGATCGAATGAAAAGCACCTCTAAGAATACAATTAGTGAAAGAATTCTTCTGCTGGCTGCCTGATGATACTGTTAACATGGATTTGGGGAGCATATGAACTGCTCTAATGTCTGTGGGTCTGAACTTAGGGAGCTCAGTAGTCCACTTACCAGGTGGTTATACCTATCCCAGGTTTATACAGTTTAAACTGGGTTTACAGGAATGCCCACTAGTATAATATTTTCTTTTCAGCAGTTCTTGGTTCCATAATATTTATGAACCTATCCATATAAACTGTTATGTTTAATTACTTGATTTCCCAGTAATAATTCTTTGAGTTTTGAATATCTAACACATCACAGACAAGACCATTGCATGCACTATGATACTTTCAGATCTGCAGATAAGATAGCCTGCACATTTCATTATCCACTGTAAGTTTTCTCTATCTGATTTAAGCTGGTGTTCAAGGGATAATGATGATTTAATAAAGATTTAGGCTAATTGCTTAATAGCACAGTTTAAATGATTATTTTTGTCTAACAGCAATATTAACAACATGCATGAAGTTAATGCATGAATCATTTAAAAACAGATGTTTCGTTAGATATCCAACCCTTTTTTACATAGTCCGGTATTTACAAGTGATGTAAAAGAGCAGTATTAATTGGACTGTGCAGGGATTACATTTTTAATTTTATGTACCACTTTTCAAAGTCTCTGTCTTATGAAGATCTTTAATAATTTGTAGGGAAAGCTTGTCAGATGATTAAGGTTTACCTTTTTTATTTATTAATATTATTTTTGCTTTTTGTTTTTACTACATCAGTTTGTCTATCAAGTTATGGAGGAAAGTCAAGGGAGGTCCTTATGATTCAGTTGAAATGAAAATGGGAGATTTTTTATCCTTAATAAGAGACCTGTCTGTGAATGGCAGCCCTTGAGTCCTTGAGAGTGATGCAGAACATACTCTTTATCTGTCTAAACAGATGTCCAAGATGAAATACTGTAGAATGTTAAACAGAATTTATAAGGATGAAAAACTTATCTGTGTGTGTTCTGTTTGTGATTAGCCGCTGTGAGTTCAGGCCATGGGCTGCCTGCAAAGTTTGTAATTCACTGCAACAGCCCAAGCTGGGGCTCTGACAAGTGTGAAGAGCTGCTGGAAAAGACTGTGAAGAACTGCCTGGCTTTAGCAGATGAGAAGAAAATTAAGTCAATTGCTTTCCCTTCAATTGGCAGTGGAAGGTGAGTGATATTTCATTCTAGCAGACAGTGCCATTGACTCTACACAGAAACAATGAATATAAGTGGTATTGCTGTTCGGTATATGATTGTAACAGTTGTAGATCCAGACAGTTATAAAAGGTATAGCAAAGAGCTGCCAGTTTATTGCTGTGTAAATGCCAACTCTTGCTAAAACTGTTTTTGTAGTATTACTTTATAACAGATTTTTTTTCAGACTTTACTTTTGTATCTGTTTGGATCCTTACAACAGTTTTCTGTGTTTTAACACCATTTTCATTATTTTTTCTCTTTGTTTTTAAAAGATGTCTGTCATGGCGGAAATATAGAGGCATGCTGATTCATGCTTATAAGCTAAAAGCTCTGCAGCTAATAACCTTTTTCTTGCTTTAAAACTAAGTTTTATAACCATATATAACTAGGGTTTCTCAGAAACAAACATTGCTAAGGGGGAGGGGGGGTCCTTGAGTTGTGGTAGACTTTCCCCTACCATTTGCATAGTTTTGGCTAAAATCCCAAGGAAGCATGCCACCAGCTATCTTTTCAGATGTCTGTAAGGGTGGCATTTTAGTATTGACTACAAGTTTAGGAAGACACTTCACTAATTTTGTGAATAATGTTAATAGAAGTTTAGTGATTTTAATTTAAATTTATTTTTTAAATAAAGAGCATTTTAGTGTTAAAAGACACAATGAGTGTCAAATACTCCACATGAAGTATGCCATACTATGTATTCTTCTATTTATAACTTATATACTATTTATAACTAATATTTGAAATATTTGAAAAAAGTTGCGCTAAAGCAGTGCTCTTGACCTTAATGCTTGTAGTGGCACAGTAATTTACTTAATATTTACCCACTATTATATTTAAATGCAGAAATCCATATTTTTTTTATATTCCCCCACTCACATTTAAAAACAAATTGTGGTCACTCTAACTACTCCCCATACTTATGTCACATGACTGCCTACTCTATGCTGCACCACCAGTTTGTTCTGGGTTCAGTAAAGGTTAGCATAATCTAGCCCAATTCCTTTAAATCTTGGTTATCATACAAGCAATTCCTGGGGGTGTCTCCCCACATCCTGAGTTCATAATTCTAGGCTGAGCAGTGCCCACATGTTAAAGGACAGACATGTGACACCACTGGACCAAATTTAAAATTTGTGCAAAAAAGATTTAGAAGTTTTTATAACAAATACAATCCATGGGGTTTTAAGAAAGGGAAAGGGTAGGTTGAAAGGTGGGGATGATGAACTGGAGATCTTCTTTAGAAATGGTCCATTATCTTGGGGGTCAAGAGAACCTACTCCAACAAAAATGCAGCATGTCTAATAGTATCAAAGGTATTCCCACTGTCTGAAATGATATAGAAGTCATTAGGTTAAAAAGTTATGTACAAAGAGGGTGCTTCTAAAAGTATATAGTTTGCAAACATGCCACCTAGAATTTTACATACTACATAGTGAAATGAGCTAATGGGCAAATGGTTCTGTGTAATGAAGGTGGTAAGGTAAGTCATTCTTTACAGACATATACGTATCCAGTAAGTGTTTGTTTTAGGAAAGAATAGATTTCCCACAATTCAACAATAAAACATGCCGTGTTTACTCCTTCCTGACCTTTAGAAATAATTCTTCTGTTTTGGAAGTCTGATCATCCTAAGCAGTGCTTTTATTGCATTGTTTGTAAAAAATAAAAAACACTAAGACAAACATGAATGGTAAATTTTTATACATCTATCTATTTGCTTTGCATACTTGCACAATATTTCTAACTTTCCTCTGGGGTTTTTTTCCCCTTCAGTGATGACAGATTGACACTTTCCATTTATGTGCTGGCACCATCATCAGTGCTTCTTTAATGCACATAAAGTCTTCCCTTCTTTATTCATAGTGTGATAACACTCCCACATATTACATTTAAATTACTACAGCACTTGTTTTAACTTTGACATCTGAAGACCTATTCCAACTACATGTTGTGCTATGAAACTTGTTTTAATGTGGCACTTTATTATGCATAAGGTTGCCCTGCTATAAAGCTTTAAATTAATTTTGAATGCGACTGCTATAGTCACAATTTTACCAGCTATGACATTACCACTGTGTCCTGTAGTGACATATTGACGTGGGAGGAGCAGTGCGGTCACCCTAATACTTCTCAGATGTTGGGGAATGTATTTAAGGTCTCAGATCCTATATAATGTGTGATCCTATACTTTATCATTATTTATTATACATTTAATGACTTATCATTGTATTGTTTTCTACAGGAGAAGGTATCTCATTTCTGGAATTACAGAAAAGCATAGTAAATTGTAAACATATACTATGTGCTGTAACCACCATTATATGCTTTCTAGAGACTACAACAGTTTATATAGTTTCACATTGTATAACTCAAGTTATACTATTGCAAAGCTATAAATAGTATTGACAGACTATTTATGTGCCAAGCAAGAAAGTGTGATATTGTGTTTTTCAACTGAAGTTATATCATTGTAAAGACGTTTAAAATATTGACACAAAATCATTACAGGAATTCATTTTTTAGAGAAAAACCTCCAAGGTAAATGCATTGTGAAAACAACATAGAGCATTATAGTTGGTCAGCATTGGAGCTAGGAACATCTGTTAGGCAGACATGACTTCTGAAAGCAACAGAAACACAGCTTAATTCCTCTTTATAAATGGAGAATGGGATTATGCCTTGGGCAAGAGGATAAAATAAATCACATTCTACTTCAAGGAGAAGAATATGAATTATGTTCATATAGCTAAAATAAAACATAATTTTTACACAGTATTTCTGTCTAGGTAGTAATGGTACAAATCCCACATTTGTAGTCTAAGAACTTTCTTTTTACATTTTTATCCATCATACATAGTTCTCCTGCCACTATCCATTATTTCCTTTATAGGTAAATGAAGGCAACATTTTCTATTGCAGAATGTAAAAAATGTTAAAATGTATTTTGTGGATGATAAAAAGCATATTCTAAGTCAAAACTCATATTGACCAATACATACAGTAATAAAAGGCTTGGATAAGTTTATGGGGCACACATTCGGAATGTTTTGGAGGCAGCAGATGATTTCTTTCTTTAATCATCACATTTCTTTGGTCTTTTTTATGCTGCCTATGCATGTACCAATTATAGACAGGTATTTCACAGGGTAGAAAAGACTTAGCCCTGAATTTCTGAAAGAAAAAAGCCCTAGCCTTTCTGAAAAATAACCTAACTTTACAAGGCATTGACTAACTTTGTTTTTCAGATAAATAATGGAGAGGTACAGGAACAAAGTATTTTAGACATTATTAGGTGGTTAAAAGATGCATATGTGGAAGTTAGGTGTAGGAGCTGAACATCATTACAGTGGGACAATAATAATTAGCTGGAGGGAATTTGAATTTATATTAAAGGGCACAGACACTTTTAAATCATACCCACACAGGAGGTAATATTGTTTTTAAAAATATAAAAACAAATTTTAATTTTCGTAATGTTTATTTTCTCTGTTTGTCTGGATATTTCCACATGCAAGAGAAATCTTTAGGCCGAAATTTGAAAAAATAATTATTTGTCAGGTCTGTAGATTAGTGAAAGACAGTCTTGGCTAGCATATGTGGAAAAAACAAACACATTTAAATATATTTTCTTTAAAGGATGTACAAAAAAATACTAAATGTCTACTAAAATTTCAAAAAAAGGGACTGTTTGTGGGGAAACATCAATCTCTCCGCAGTGGTCTAACATCTCCCTACTAAGCCACATTTATAGCTCTAAAATCAGCAAAGCTTATACTGCCTGTTAATTACAGAGCTCTGGCTCCAACTCATCCCTGACCTCTCCGAGGGGACTACAGCTTCAGCATAGAGAGCAAAGGTACTACTGCAGTATGCTGTGAAGAGACAGACTTTCCTAATCAAGCAATTGATATTTTGGAAAGGAACAAAATGTAATAAATTAAAAACTTTTCATTTTAATGTACCTCTAAAGTATTGAGCTATTTTAAACAGAGAGTTTATTTGGGCTTTAAAGTTGCCTGCGTTCCTATTGTGCTCAGAGGTATTTACCTCTTCACTATACATGGCTCTTATTAAATAATGCAACAGTATCCACTGATTTCTAACCTTGTTACTGTTGCCCAATGGGTATTCATAAAAAAATTTTGTTTTACTACTTTTTGTAAATGTTACAGTTTACTAGTGGTAGTGTGCCTTAAGTAGAACATGAAAATTAAGTCACGTTAAAAAAAAAAATTTCAATTGAAGTATGATGGTCAAACGGAACTGCAGGTAATATCAATGACTTTGTAGGAAGGACTTGTTTTGTTAATGAGCAAAAAATAGTTGACTTAAGGTGCGTACACACTTCCAATTTTTATCGTTCCAATCGAACGACGAACGATCGATTGGGCAAAAAATCGTTCGTAAAAAAGTAACCAACGACGCCGACGAACGAGGAAAGTCGCTGGAAACGAACGACCGGACCGACGGATCGGATTGGACGACGATCGTTGAACATCGTTCGTGTGTACGGTCGTTCGTTGATCGTCCATGTTCAGAGCATGCGTGATGAACGAACGGCCGTTCACTTTCCTGTCGTGCACATAGTTCCTCTATCGCTCAAACGATCGTATCTATTGTGTGTACAATATCTACGAACGATCGTGTCGTTAACTCTATGTGCAGGATCGGTGCTATACGATCGTTCATATATATCGTGCATGAACGTTCGTCGTTCGTTTTCCAACGATAATAATTGGAAGTGTGTACGTAGCTTTAGACTGAGTGCCAAGATATTTATTCAGGGACAACCGTAGGTGGAGCTTGCATTTTGGGAATAATGTATATGTATGTGTAATGGTATTTTTTTTAATCTAGTTTTTTACTTTATTTTTAACCCTCCCTTGTTTTGTTTTTTTACTGCAGAAATGGCTTTCCAAAACAAACAGCTGCCCAACTCATCCTGAAAGCTATTTCCAACTATTTTGTGTCTACAATGTCCTCTTCAATCAAGACTGTGTATTTTGTGCTGTTTGACAGTGAAAGCATAGGCATATACGTGCAAGAGATGGCAAAGCTTGATGCCAACTAAGCCTTTCAGTCCAGCAATCCCCTCTCCCCCGACGCTTCCCTTCACTAACGATACAACCTTTAGCTCTTTTTTGCAAAACTGTACTGCAATTTGAGAAAAAATGCTCATTTGAGGAAAGCAAGGATTCTACTTGACCTTTCTAAAAATATTTTATGTTGGCACTGATAGCTGGCATTACTTCTGTTGATGCACTATATCTGAGGCATTGTCCTAACCTAATTAATTTAGAAAAATTTTTATAGTTTTATTTTAATGAGTAAGGAAATTATGTAGGTTGTAGTTGGGAGTGTAATGTTTTTGTATGTGAATGACTTGAATGGAATATTTTGTAAATGTTGTGGTTCTTTGATTGTATATTTTGTGGCTTTGTATTTTTTCTTCTCGCTATGAAAAAAAAAAACAATCTTATTGTCTTAGAAGCCATGTTTTAAACACAATATTTGGGGTCATTTATGAAAAACAATTATGAGGATGAAAAAGTATCCATTAAAACCAGTCAGTTATTAGCTTTTATTTTTGATCCAGTCTAGAAAAATAATAGCGGGGGGCTGTCCTATTGGCTCTGGACATCACCATCGCAATTTTTGTTCCAGTTTTTTGTAAATGATTTAAAATGCATATAGACTGATATTCAAGTTTGCCAGGGAGTGTAAGTCAGTTTTTGTAAATCATTAATTACTGGTTTTGAATTATTTGCACCATGACCAGAGATAATTTACAAGCACAAAGGTAGATTTGTGAAATATTATCTTTATTTTAGTAAGCGATAGATTAAGATGCAATGTATACCAATAAATTGTTATTATGAAGAAACCTTATTACTCAGAAAATTTCTTATTGCTTTAAAGAAACTACAAATAAGTGTGTAAAAAATGGTATTCAGAAAAAACTGATGTCAGTGTACCTGTGCTGGTCCTATATTATTACAAGCTTTATTTTATGTTTATTTAGGTAGTCCAAGTTAGCCAATAAAAGTAATAACATTTATATAGTGAAAAGAAAGGGTTTCTATTTGATATGGAATGTCTGAATTTACAGGTCTATCTTGTCTCCCCATAGTACAGTACCCAAAACCTGATGCTACCAGTAGATGTTGGAAAATTTTTGGTTGGTTGTCTACCACCATCTATTGGCCTGGCTGGAAATTCAACTCCTGTTTACCTTTGACATAAACAGAACTTAAGTAACTTTATTTTAGTGAAAACACTTTACTACTGCAATTTAAAAATTGGGGATACATGCATACTTGCACATCTGTGCCAGCTTTTGCATTATCCACATTTTATATTATTCATATGCCATCTTGCCTTGTTTGTTTGCCAATAAAAATAGGAAGTGATATAAAGGCAGAACCATCTGAGGGGAAGTAATGTTTATTATGTCACAGGAAGTTCTCTGTAGGAAATCCTTTTATATTATTTGCCAGAAACTGTGGTTGTAATAGGGTAGGTCTAGCTCCACACAATCCTCCCCCTCTACTACTGCTTTTAAGCCAGGTGTAAGTTATTTTTAAAAATAAAACTGTCAAATGAGTAGAGAGAACACAAAACACTGACTGAAAGGAGCCATTTTACTGCCTGGTTTCTGCCTGCTATGCAAATATATTAACGCAATGACGGTAATGACAAACCTTTAGATATGTTTTAGGATCAGTGTGTGCTGTACACAAAGTGCACACAATGGTCTATGTGAGTGCTAGTGTAAACACATCTTTTCAGAATTGCTCATTTAAATCCAGTTGCCATTTAAGATACACCATAATATTACAATTTCATTATTTGTGCATAATGCAATATATGTATAAGAGTAAGACTTTGTAAATCACTTACACACAAAGAAAAAGGTAAAAGCCACTATATGGATACATCACCGAAATATATTCTGCACAGTAAGTTAATTATAAAATGAATCACTCATTGCCATTGAAAACACATGGACCTGGAAGTTTCTCTACAGGGAGCGTTTCAGCAAATGTCAGATTTGCTGCTTAAAAGCCCCTTTTTGCATAAATTCACATGCTATTCTATATTATGTTTTTTAAAGTGTATAGTTAGGTATTTTTTTTCCTTTAGTTTATGATAGAATAAATAGTATCCTTTGTAAAGCTTTTATTAGTGTCTGTGTTTCCATTGAAAAGATTTACACTTGTATTAGTGGTGAGCATTGTCAAGGAAAAAACATGGAACACATGGAAACAAAGGATCCAAAATGTTAGCGTTATCCCCAGATCAAGAGGTAAGAGGAAGTCTTCTAATGGGGACATCTGTCTAAGATGAGAATTCTTCTCATTTTGTTTAATATACTCTTCTTGTTTTGTTCTTTAGGAGAGAACATAAACGGAAAATTTCCTCTAAGACCCATGCCAAAAAAGGGGTTTTATTTTTTTCCCACCCTAATTAAACTACAAGAAGTTATGGGTATAGATACATTTCTAATTGGCATAACTTACTAAAGCTGAGTAGAGTAAATTTGAGGGTAAAAAGTCCATTCACAACTGTGCTCAGAAAGTATTTTCTGTGTAATGAAACATTAACTTTTCTGTGTAATGAAACATTAACTTTGAAAGAGCTAGCACAAGTGTCACAAAATCCAAATCTATTTTAGCCTCTTGTGGAAAATTGTTTTAATGTGTCCATGACAGCTAAAAAAGGTTACTGTGGCTGATTGACTCCGACAACCTATTTGCTTTTTATTCTGTCCACCCACCTTATATGCTAACAATTTGCTCTTTACCTGTGTTTTTGGGTTGCTCCACACTAATGTGCAGTCTCTATCAGTCTGACGGGCAGTGGAAAAGGCAATACTGCTATAAATATCCGCAACTAAAGTGTATATTTACTTTGCTGAGCTATAGTACCTCATTACTGTATTTGGAACCATCAAGATACATTCACATGGTTCCAGTTCTATTGTAAATTTCATGTAATCTACAAAAACCTAAGCAAGCCAGTAAAATAGCCTGAAGACACTGAATTACTCACAGTAGCAAGGCTTTCGTGCTTGACCAGAGGTTTTACCCCATGGCGGTAGTACCACCACTGTTCTCTCCAAGCAGAAGAGGAGTTTCTGTGTTGTGGTATTTTCAAGTCCAGATTTTATACATTGTGTATATTTTTTACATTGTTCTGACAGAATTGTTGTTTGTTTAAATTAATATTACCACCATATCCAAAGATTTCACACATTGTATTGTTTTGTTCTCAGTAGGCATTTATGTGATCATATATTATTGTGGAATGCTTACTTCACAAAAGCTGGAGGCACATGTACAAATAAAGGCTTTGTTGCCGAAAGTGACCATCTAAGTACAGGATGTGCAATACTGATCTTACAATACCTTTGAGTAATATATATATATAATACAAAGCTTACAATACATTGTGCCAGATATTGTGATGTAGTGACATTGTGATGTGATAATGTCATTTTTAGAGTGGATTCAGAATTCCTGAAAGTACTTGTTTTTTGTTGCAAATAAATTGTTGCTAAATTGTTGCTAAATTTTTGTCTTATTTTAAATGGGCCGAATAATAGAAACCTGGTCATACAGGGCCTGATTTATTAAAGCTCTCCAGAGTTGGAGAAGATATACTTTCAGCAGTGAACCTGGGTGATCCACAAACATCAAATGGATTTCCTAATGTCCTTTGCTATTTGTTACCAATTTTTTTTAATCCTGGACCAAATCGATTCCAGATTTTTCGGATCACCCAGGTTTAGTGATAAAAGTATATCCTCTCCAGTCTTGTAGAACTTTACTAAATCAGGCCTATAATGTTTTATATACATTTACTAGGCAATGACAGCATTGGGTTGCTATACAGTAACTGTTCTACACACGACTACTCTTTGAATTCAGAATAATCAACTTATATATATATTGCCAGGGTACTGTGTAAAGTACATAGTATAGCTGTGTCAAGGCACCACTTAAAAAGTGTGGTCTCTAACTCACAATTTCTAATATACACATTTATGAGGATTCCCCAGCACATTTTATAGCTAGTCTGCACAAAAAAAAACAAAAAAGCTTTTTAGTAACGAGTCTTTTGTATTTGCCTAAATTTGCAAATACATGTAATGCCTCATTAGAATGTTAGGACATCTCTTACGGCACTTATAAACTATATAAACTAGGTTTAAAGAACATGTAATCTAAATCAATAAAATCTTATATACTGTAAGCTTTAAAGCAGCAACTCTTACCCTTAAAAATTATGCTCAGGCAGGTGCACCCTGATTGGCCGAGCTAGGATGATAAAACGCATGCCAGAATATTCGCATGTGCGATTCAGCATTTTCTTTTAAGAAGATATCAATGAGGAAGTTCAGTTTATGTGATGTCACCTGTCCTTTCTGCATTATCAAACTTGCCTAATCTAAATCTAAACCTAAATCACATATATTTTTTTGCAGTAAACATTCCTTCAAATGTGATATTTTCATTTATTTACAAAATGCACTGTGAAAAAAAACTGTATTGCACTGGGCTTGAAAGACAGTAGATTAAAAAAAAAAGATATAAATAAAGGAAAACGTCATACTATGGTTATAGATTGTCTAAAGATTTTTTTTTAATATACAAAAAACCATGTTGGGTCTCCCCACCCTATTATTGGTTAGGAAAACGGGGGACCAATGTGTATGCCCCCTCCTACCTATATCAGTTCCTGGTATACTTAGCTAGCCAAAGAAAGGGCAAAGAATCTGCAAAACCTTTCCTTTTGACCATACCAGGCCTATGCATGCCCCCGATGGCATTGTTGGAGTAGAAAAAGTCCAGCATTGTCTAAAGATAAGAATCTACAATGATCCATCCAGCACTGGCAGCTCTCCATCACATAATGAGCCAAGATTTGTTTATTTTTGACCCTGAATCCTTCTAGAGTCTGGAGGATTTCAGCAAATTACTCAGACAAAAAAAACAGATATAGTGGAAGACGAAATCTCGTAAGGTTTGTGTCTGAAGAACCTTTGTAGCACAGTATTTACAAAATATTCTAAGGATATCAGTAGGTTTTTTCAATCATACTCCCCTAAACCACGTTGAACATTAAAAATTCATGTAGCTATGCCTATTTTTTTACCAGGTTCAATTAACTTTAGACATCTCTTCTCCTAGCTGCTTCTCTATAAAAAGGCAGAAGTCCTGAGTTTGAGGTGATTGGAACCACAATACAGTGGGGGACCAGGCACCTAACACACTTGTACATGAAATGGTTCTTGAAAACTTTTTAGCCGATTTAGCTCTTTAAAGGAGAGCAGTTGGGTAATGCAACTGGAAAGGCAAGTAGTTATTTTATTCACATTGGGCAACTTTTTATGTTTAAAATTTGTTTTTTGTTTAGTCAAGGACACTTACATTAGGGAAGTACATAGTCTACCATTAATGAAAATGCTAAATTCTTGAGGTTTAAATAGAGAATTCTGAGTTGCCACTGACCTTTAGTTTTCTATATACTTTTTCTGATTGACTTATACCTTTTGACAGACACAGTAAGGCAACTGACATTGTCAGAATAAGGCAGTAGTGACACAATTTGTTCTAATGATATGTGATTTTTGCATTCATGACTTTGTTAAAAGCTTTAACTGTCTACAATTAAAAGGCTGCAGTTTTTCTGTGTGCCTGTCATGGCTAATAAAACATTAAAAAAAAAATTAAAATCCAAAATGTCCAAAACTTTTTAGGGGACATTTGTTTGTTTTTCCTAGAGAAAACCCTTTTAAACCCCCAATCCATAATAAGAAAAATTGTGTTTTACAATGGATTTTAATGTAATGTTGCTAATAAAAAAAGTGAGATTAGACAATTAATTTTTAGATGGAATTTCCAAAAATTTGGTATTGTTTAACTTTTTTTTTCAGAACATTCTATAGAATATTTCTTTGTTAGGTTGTATCTGCTAAATGCCCTAATTGTTCTTTTATGTTAGATGTAGAAAAGAGAATTCGATCGCAGAAAATATGTTCAACTCAAAGAGATAGCTTGTGGTTATGTATGCTACATCTTGTACATGGCTAGATAATGCCTAAATTGGCAGCAGAACTGTGAGGCTAGAGGATAATTGATAGATCTCAATAGTTCAGGTAAGTAAAAGGATTGTTTTTATATCCCTAGTGTAAGACCTACTTGGGAACTGACATGTTTCAAAAGCTCACAAAATTTAAATTTGTGACCGATTTCACTCCACGCTGTGTTGTTCAGAGATTTAGCTCATTCCTCTGTAGAATCCAACTTAATGCTTTTCCAACTCATGTTTAACCATTACAAACAGTTTCTGAGTCAAAATGCCACCATTACATCTGAAAATGGGAATCACCCACATATGACATTACTTTGGAGCATTGCATATCAAGTAGTGTCAATATTTCCCACAGAACGATAAAAAAGAAAAAAAACTTCAAGTCTGACAGGTTCTTTTTACTTTACTTGCTTAAAGTCAGAAAAATGGTATTTTTGAACCTTAAAATTACTAGACGCTTTTGGCTTAAGAGAATAAATTAAAGCTGAGCCAAAGTATACCTCAGCTGTGATGCAAGGACCAACTGATTTGCTTTCCATCTGGGAGATTAAATCCCACTGCCATAAAATGGCACCACAATAATTAGCTGTCAATCAAACAGCAAAAAAAGACAGATTGCTTGGAATAATTAAATGCCCTGCAGCTTCTCATTAGATTTTTCAGTACTTACAGTTTAAATTTTACATCACTCCTATAGGGGAACCTCGAAGCTGTGCAAAAAGTGTACTAAAATGTGAAAGTAATTTCGTAATGATTGCATTGTATTAAGAATTTAGCTTGGTAGAAGATGGATGGACAGACATACAGACACAATCCTTTATACTAATTGTTCTTGTTTTTTCCTCACAGTTGCATACATTTTTAGTGTTACTAATAATTACATATTACATTTATTTAAAAATGTTTCATTGTATGTAAAAACTGGACCTTTTTCTGACTTACTAATAACACAGAGGGGTATACCAACAATAGCAATTACCATTTTGCAGCAGTACCTCTTAATAACAAATAGAGCAGGGTTTCTCAACCTTTATAACATGAGGGAACCCTTGAAATAATTTTCAGGTCTTCAGGGAATCCCTGCTATAATTACTATATTCACAGCTAGCAGTATATTAGTCTAGTGGTAATTTAGAAGAATGCCTCTTACATTGCTGATCATTGAGAATACTGCCACCCTTACAGTTATCCAAAAAGATCATTGGAATCTGTTAAACAAACATGAGAGTCACACACTGTTCATTGCTTCTAAAAACACTGTAGTAGAAGATCTTAAAGCAGAAAATGAAACTAGTCATTGACAGGTATAGTAGTGTCGGATCTTTACTCAGAATGCCCAAATTCCGAGTTCCAATCTGAGGTCAGCATAGCTTATTCAAGTCTGAATTGACCTGTTGTAACAAGGTAAGCAAACAGACTATGGAGGATGTTATGTAATGGTCCTCTAATTTGAAACATGAACCTACTTTAAAGGATGATAATTTCAAAAAATGGTTGGTACTTTTATATTATATGGTTAGTTCTTTGCTCTGCACTTGTCAAAGTGCTGCCTGGATGTCACTTCACATACTGCCTGTTTAGTTCATCACTGCCTGCTATGCCTTTTCTAGACCTTACTTCACAAACTGGGTGACCTGCAACTCTCAAGTTCTATTGGAACTACACATCCCAGCATGCTTACTAGCCAGAAGAGACAAACTGATCAGACATGCAGAAACTGGCTGCTCTTTAGGAGTTGGAGCCTGTATTGACTATAGAGAGGCAGGGTATTGCCTCTTTATAGGCTCGTCAAAGCCCACTGTTCGAAATATGGCCTGCGTTATTTTTATTCCTTTTGAAAAGAGCGTCTCATCCATTTCTACAATTAAGTGTGGTTCCCCTCTTTTCTTCTTAGACTTCCTATACAATCTCTAAAATTTTCTGCAAGAATGTGACTTAGATTATATTACTCCTCACTCTAGCAATTAATAAACATCCTTGCAGGGAATAAAACTCCTTGATTAAAGGGAATCTTGCTTCTCTCCACCCAGTTGCCCATTCTCAATATCATATCTGGTAACTAAATGGCCATTTATTTTACCATGGCTCATACATTACAGGCAGAAGTGACAGACCACATTGGTGTGGTCACCTTATCCTACAACCCCTATTATCACAGAAAGCCACTGTTCAGTTAATGTCAGCCTCATGCTGCTTCCTGCCTAATGTAAGATAATGCTGCCAAAGCCTCATTGCTCGTTTGTGGGGCTGTAGCAGGATTAGAAGAAGAGTAGGAGCAAAAAAAGAGGTTGTATTACTGGAAATTGTAGAAAATTGTTGCAACTATGAGCCTGGTCTGCCTAACATTTTTGATAAAGGGGATTGACTAAATTTATATATATGTGGTGCTTTGATGTAGAATACTCAACTGCAC
The DNA here is from genome assembly GCF_032062135.1 of Pyxicephalus adspersus. Classification (NCBI taxonomy): domain Eukaryota; kingdom Metazoa; phylum Chordata; class Amphibia; order Anura; family Pyxicephalidae; genus Pyxicephalus; species Pyxicephalus adspersus. The sequence goes on from NC_092859.1 coordinate 49,845,792, forward strand.
CAGAGAAAAAATGCAGCTCCTATTATTTTGGGGTCTTTTATTTTTTTTTATTTTGCACATTGCATGTATTTACCAATTTTAAAATAAGAGGTCATTTATCAAGTTGAAAACAGGTTGTTGATGTTATCTCTACAAAATATTCACTGTAAGGCCCGGGTCAATACCGGTATTCCCAAGACACCAATTCCCCAATCTATCGCCGCAGTCTTCGCCTATAGAAGCCCCCGCTCAGCCTCGGGAGACTGGTTGCCCCCAGGACTTGGTGTGCAAAGGATGGTATCTGAAGATAGGCCTGCAGCCGACCTGGCACCCACAAGTGCAGAGGTGGGTCCAGGCAGAGTTCAACAGGCGCATGTCAGTAACAGAGAACACTCCAGCACAACACAGTTAAGCCCAGCAGACGCTATAACAGACACATCTGACTGGGAGCAGAGAGGCTATAAAGCCCCAGCAGCCAATGACAGCCTGGGATACACTCTGCTAATCAGCTGCACACAACTCAATTCCCCTCAGCTGTGCAGCCTTAGTGCAGAGGATGCCCAGGGAAAAATCCCAGCTACAGGGATGCAGCAACCCACAGGGCATCGATCCTGAAACCCCAGTGCTACCGCGAGCACAACCACAAGAGGGAATAGGCTGCGCGCGCCCTCTTTTGGTGAGGCATCGCGTGGGATCTTAAACCTAGAGAGCGCCTTCTAACATTCACGTGATCTCTACAAGAAACTTTCTAGTTCCAAACAGTGCAATAGAGAAAACAGATAACACATTTAAACAGTAAAATTGTGTTTAAGGTAAGCACACTTTTTTTATTCCACTTTCACCTAAAAAAAAAAAAATTACTGTTATAAAACTGTAATACACAAATGCAGATTGGTTTATGTATTATTACATTCAGGGGTGGGCAAACTTTTGGACTCAGTGGCCACAATAAGTCTTAAAGCTTGACAGACGGGACCAGTATCAGATAGATAAGGAGTGTTTTCATGAACTGATATAATTACATTATGCCATTACCGAAAATAAAACTTACATTCAAATTACATTTAATTTTAGTGGGAACAGTACTGTTGGTCATCTTTTTTTGCCATTGGACTCTGATGTACCAATATTTGATGGGCTGGATTAAAAAGCCCAAATGGCTGTATATGTCCATGTCCATGCCTGTTCTATACATTACTTTCTAAAATGCAGTAATTAACATACTATAGATAATGTTTATATGCAGTATATCATTTGCAATCATCTCCACGTAACATTATTATTATTAAACAGGATTTATGTAGCGCCAACATATTACTCAGATCTATACATTAAATAGAGGTTGCAAGTGACAGATGAATGACAGTGGATGGATGACAGTGACACAGGAGGAGAGGACCCTGCCCCGGAGAGCTTACAATCTAGTAGGTGGGGGAATTACCACACAATATGAGGGAGATCTACAATATTAATTTTTACTTAAGCGCATCATATTTTTACTGACTGTGTAATAGTTTATATTATTTGCTATTATTAGTTTATATTATTTGCTTTTCTTCAGTAAATGTTCTTTATTCTAACTTAAAAGTCTAATATTTAATATATAGTGGGCATATTTTCATTATAATCCACATAAAATCTTTTTAATGAAAGTATACAGATTACTCTTCAAGATGTGTTGTCGTTTTAAATCTCTTCTTTCTACAGAAGAGGGAGCTAGGGTATAACATCTAGGTTATTATCCTGCAATTAATCCAAATTGTATTTTATACAATAAACTAAGATATATAAAATAATATTGATTTGAGAACATAATTCATATTGAAAATACATTGGTATGTATAAAAAAAATAAAAATTTTTATATCAATTGCTTGCTTTTATAAGCACATTATAGGTTGTCTTCCTAACAAAATCTTAACTTGATATATTCATAGATTAAAAGGTGTTCAATCAGTCAGTGCTATTGGTGTTAAAACTATATTGTAGAGTATTTAATTATATTGCTTTATACAGAAGAAATTGTCTAATAATGGACTAGATTGTCAACAGAATGGTTGTAGAAGAGATGTTGGTAAGCTAAAGAAAAAAGAATGTTTGAGAACTTTGACACTCCACTGTTTGGTAATAAACATGGATACTGTTTTCTCCTTTTCTTTTTACTTTTGTTGTGGCTCCTGAATGACTGACTGTCTATATCAGTAAAAAAAAAAAAGAATTAGACAGTTATGCATAACTGCTACAATTTTGTTTATAATATAAATAGACTGCATAGTTGTGTATGTGGGTGAATGAATCTGTAAAACCAGAGAATCTCCACCATGGCCAACTAAGGAAAATATTTCTTTCAGTGAGAAAGGTAGTGCGATTAGTGGAAGCCAAATGTACACACATAATGTTTTATTTGAAGGTCACTGTGATTTTCATTTTTTATTTTGGTGCAGTGTGCAGTTACTATAAAAAGTACAATACTGTGTTCTTTTTTGTAAACGTTGTGATAAAAATGTGCACACAAATGCACACATCAGTGCAGTTTAAAAAACTGCACATTTACTACAAGAAATAATTTATATAAATGTCAAGAAAGTTGCATATACATGGAATATGGTGTTTTATATTTGTGTTGTGCTTTGTATTTGACAATAACTGTGTTCTTTTCAATTAGTTAGCTAATATACATTATGAGAAATAGTACTAATAAACTTAAAAGCACTAAAAATATATAATAATATATATATATAAAATATATATATATATATATATATATATATATATATATAAAATATATATAAAATATGGCTGATCATATATACATGTACATATAAATAAAACAAGACCTACAAACAAGATTTTTAATGGTCAGACTTCAATCCAGTAAAGAATCTGTGGCATAACTTGCTGTATACTGACACAACCCATCGAACGTGAAGGAGTAGTAGCTGTTTTCCCTTGAGAAATGAACAAAAACCCAAGTGACTAGATGTGCTATGCCAACACAGTACTAATTTTGTATGTATGGGGCTGAATGCACACTTATGATTTCTCTTTTTTTTGGTTTAATTATTATCTGTATACCAATAAAAAAATATGTTGCACTTTCAAAGTAGTGGGCATGTTGTGCAAATTGAATAGTGCTATTTTATTCCAGGTTGTAATGCAACAAAACAGAGCAAACACTTTGCAATGCACTGTATAGATAATGTTAATTTCTTGCTACAAACAGATAAAAAAAAAATGCTGAAATACTTACTTTTCTAAAACACAAGACAGAGAGGTGGCCAGACACTGAGGGACCTATAAAGTGACTGACAGTATCAGTCTATCTGGGTTACTATAACATACAGCACATATTTGCATAGAAAAAGGGTAACACTGAGACAGACCATGTCAGAAGGATTGGCAGACAATGACAATTAGACAGTTGGACCTTTAAGGACAGAATAACACTTATTGAATAAAATATAATTAGCAGCCTCAGTGCCCTTGACAAAGGCAGACAGGTGGACAGACGTCTGCAGGCTACCCACTAGCACAAGAATAACACAATCCAGCTGTGTTTTGCAAAAATGGGAAAAATCACAGAGTTCATGGAATGTGTTCTACAACGGAAGTGTATGATGTGCAAGGCAGTGAGAGTAAGACTGTTATTTGGAAGATTTGTTGCTTTTAATTTGCCACCAAAGGCTTTACCCAAATTCAGAAATTGCAGCAACCATCTCTTACAAGAGACTAGGTAAAAACAGTCAATGCTGGAAACAGTTCTGAGCTTGGCTAATAATAAGTACAAAATCCACTCAACACCTAAATTCTGTTTTATTACCCTTGAAGGACCATTTTAAGAATAACTTATTCTGGAAATGTGAATAGTATAATGCATTTGTCAAAGTGAAATAACTGATTGCTAAAGAGACTCTGTCTAGAAAAAAAGAAAATTTACTGTAGGTACGAAGTACAGGAATCTAGAAGTGTCTGTGCATACCTGACAGGCAAATTTCCAATACTGCAGCATATAGATGACTATTGCAGCTAAGCCTAGCCTTTGCACCTTTCAAGGATGGGTTCTTCTCTGAACAAAAAATGTGCCTCAGGTAGTGTAGGATGGGCAACCTGCACTACGATGAGGAAGTTCACAAGCGAGTTGGAATGGCTTGGTATTTGGGCACAACTGCACACTTTTTTACCCTACTGTTGGTATGTGCAGGCTCCTTCAAACGTCTGCACTTTATATCTGTTGTGCTTTTCAGTAAAAAGGCTAGCCTAATAACATACTATGAAATGCCAAAAGAAAAAAAACTAGAGTTACCCAAGAAGCCTTTAAAAACAAATATAAAGAAGGATCTTGGATTTCCTCTAGCCAGTATTAAAGGATGAAGCTGCACCTACGGAAACTGTAGTGACCAACAAGGCTGGCAGAATACTAGTTTCTAATACCGCAAACAGGCGACCTCCCAAAGTCAAGGTTGCTACTGATAAAGCCTTTCACACTTAGGTTACTTTAATTATATACATTACCCAGACTTTGCCTAGAAAGAATAGGAGAAAAGGACACTGTTAGCTAGTAATAATACTAATTGGCCAAAGACAATATTTTTCTTTTCCAGCAAAACTCAGGAACATAAAAAAAAAAAAAGTCCTAAAAGTTGTAAAAATATTCTATTCATGGATCTTTAACAAAGGAATGTGTTTTAGGAACTGGTGAAAATGGTTTTATTGACGATTATTTCATTAGCAAAGAATAAAGGTTGGTTGTTCCTGAATCCAGAAAACCAAATTACTAAAAACAAAGTACTAGTAAACTTACTAAAATAAAAACACTAGGGAGCTAGGAAATGTAAATGCAGGGCAAATAACTCTAATTTTCTGCATAAGTAGTCTACTGTTTCTCACTTGTCTCCCCTGTTGAATTCCCATTCAACTCCCATTGTGCAAATGATTTCCCTCTCTCGAAAAACTTGTAGCCAAATGTATATGGTCTGTGTGTTAAGGTGTTCGCGTGCTCCCTCCCTTAACCCTGTAGGGCACTTCCTCCCATGTCATGTCAAGGAAAGATATTAAAACTACACTGTTACATTTAAAAATACTTGAGAAACAACCTTTCTGGGTCAGTTCCTATAATGCTTTGTATTAATGCTTGCCTTTATACGGGGAAATGTGTGTTAACATACCATATGTAAATACACAAGACCTGCATTGGTGTGCTGGTTTGCCATGGATTGTTAATGAAAGTTCATCAGCACACTGCAAATTTGCCCCTATAGGTGCACTTTTAAATATGCAACATGTACAATTTTTTTGTATAAAAAGGTGTGTTGGGTAGTTTATTGAAATAAACTAGCTACCCTAATGTTATACATTCAACGCAAAAGTGTTTTCAAAAAAACAACACAAAATCATAGTGGGAACAAGCCTTTAGAGATTTTGTTCCCATGCTCCTGTTTCTGTATCCCCTGTATCAATCTAATCCTCTGATCCAGTCTATGACCTCTGCCAAAAAGTTGTCTACAGCAAAGCCAATCAGTAGTGTTGTTCGAATATCACATTATTCGATTCGACAGCTATTCGTTTGAATAGGCCAATATTGTTCGGGTGATCGAATGTCAAATTTGAACACCATTAAAGTCAATAGGGGTAAAATTTGGGGTGTTTTTCCAGACTGTGTAGAGCTTCTACAGCATACAAATACATTTAAAAATACATGTCAAGACTCCCACAGCTCTGCACAACACTGTACAAGGCAAGAAAAAAATCAGGAAGGCTTTTTTATGTTGCTGACAAGTCCATTTTATGGGACAGTCAAGGGAACATGCCAGATTTTATACAGACCTCTGAGTAGAGGCAGAGAGGGCCCGGAGGGGGTTCCTCCAGTCCAAAAATTAGCCGCCATGTTTCACAGCTCCGTTTCAAGCCATACATAGGCTTCAGAGTAGAGACAGAGGGCCCTGAGGGGGGTCTTTCAGTCAAAAATTAGCCATTTACACAGCTCTGTTACAAGTTATATAGGCCTCAAAGTAGATAAAGGTAGAGGGCCCCGAGGGGGAGAAGCTCCGTACAAAAATTAGCCAGTCACACAGCTCAATTACGCACCCCTATTTGATTTGTATAGCTGCATAATGTGTTTAGGCTATATAAATCCTGTTTATTATTAATAATAATTGCTAGCTGGCATTATGACCTGGATGACATGTGTTAGGAATGACAACCATAAAGTTGTGGACAAGTAGTGCTGTGATATTAGGCAAAAGGATGTAGGACCAGAGACAGGTCGTGGGTCAGCGAGAGCAGTAGCAGTGTGTGGCCTCTGGTCAGCTATCGCCAGAAAGACCACATTGGTAACTGACATCTAGAGCTGGGTGTAGTGCATCGTCAATGACACCCAGAAGTGTGTAATAAAATTTTTGTGAATGGAGTACTGGGCAGGCGGCAGAAGCAACAGCAGAAGGAAGAAGAGGTGGGCCCTGAGACGGAGCGTGGACGGCATTGGTAATTGGTATCTAGAGCTGGGTATAGTGCATTGTCAATGACACCCAGAAGTGTACAGTTTTAATGAATAGAGTACCTCTTGCTATCTATCAAAAAAGCAGAAAAACTTCTGTATTTCTCTTAGAAATTGTTCTTGCTTTTTTGATAGATAGCAAGAAGCATCAGAATTAAATATCAGTATTTTTTGAAGAGAAATACAGAAATTTTTCTGCCGTTTTTGATAGCAAGTGGGATAAGAATTAAATATCTGTATTTTTTTTAGAGAAATACAAAAATAGTCCTCCGTACAAAAATAGGCCGGTTACACAGCTCTTTTACAAGCGATATAGGCCTCAAAGTAGATAGGAGGCAGAGGGCCCTGAGGGAGGTCCTCCATACAAAAATTAGCCAGTTACACAGCTCCATTGCAAGTTATAGGCCTCAGAGACAGAGTATAGGTAGAGGGCCATGAAAAGGAGTTGGTCGCCATTTTCTGCGGAGAGGAGAATGCACTTGTCACTCACTACACCCCCAGCTGCACTGAACACTCAGGCAAGGCACAGGCAAGGATCTGAATGGCATGTTCAGGTAGCTCCGGTCCACTGCTCAAGCTTGGATGCCCAGTAGCGCAGTGGGTTCTGGCTTTGCAGGTTGTAGATGTCCCACGTAGAGCTCAGGTATTCCTGCACAATGACTGAGTAGTGCTACTGTCATTGGCAACTGCTGCACGACTGGCGGCATTCCTCTGCTGAAAAAAAGCCTGCATAGTTTAGCTTAGATGACCTATCCTGCTGCTGCCACCCATGCCGCTTAAGGTAGTTGTTTGGCTGCCATTTCTGGTGGAACTGCCATAGCGATCCCTGCTGCTGCTGGCATACGGAAAGCACAGGGTAGTCCTCTGCCTGGTCTGCCATCCACGGAACATGTGGCCTTGTGTTTGGGTGGATAGATGCCATGTACCCTCCAAATCCTCCTCTGCCCCTTCCTCCCCTTCTCCCATGCCTGCAATCTCCTCCTCATCTCTTCCACAACCTCTCCTTCCTGGATTTGCAGTACACTATGCCTAGTAGGCACGCATGTCTGCAGCTGTTTGCAGCTAATCCACAGAGCTGAAGTAAGGTAATGTAGGTAAGCGTCTCAAACGAGCAGCCACGTATCCACCACCGATTTCTGTTGTTCAGCCAGCCGCTGCAGCATGTAAATTGTGGAACTCCAATGAGTGGTCACATCACAAATTAAGCAGTGCACCGGCTTATTGAGGTTTCGCTGTAAATCAACCAATCTGGCACTTGCTGTGTACGACCAGCCTTCAGCAACAGCGACTGGAGGCCCAGGTACTTTCCAAGGAAGCGTTGTACTATAAGGTTCATGACATAGGCCAGGCAAGGTACGTGTGTAAGAATGGATGATGGGGTAGAAGGTGTGAGGCATGGCAATGATGCCTGGTCTTGACTGCTAGCAATGCGACAAACACCAGCCAATCTGCGTTGGAGCTCATTCTCAGCGCTGGTGGAGCCTGAAAACTGTAATGCTTGGCTACATCCCCCACTCAAATTGCTGCCAGCAGCACAGGGACCTTTGGTGGCAGAAGGAGGAAAGGCAGCGGAGGAAGATCAAGCAGCTTGAGCTTGCCTCTGTGGCGGAGGTCGACACAAAGAGCTCTGTGTCTGGGACTGGGAGGAAGAGGGGGTGCAATCATTTGACCCAGGCTGGGTCATGTACTCTACTACCTCTTGTTCAAGGTGCGGAAATAATGGGCGCACACCACCACCAGCAGTGCTAAAATGTCTAAATGTCTAAAAAAGGTCAAGTAAGTACAGTAAGTACATTTTTTTTTGGTCGGGGGGGTATTTACCAAAAAATGCAAGTGCGCTGTGTGTGTTGTATGCGGCACTTTCCTTCAGCGGTGACACTGTCGGTCTCTCGGTACAAGTGTGATGGTGTGCATGCCGTCTGGATACCCTGGCTCTGCCTGCCTGTATGTAACACACTGACTGACTATCTATGTGACTAACCATGAAACACTCTACCTATCTGAGTACAGTAGATTACAGGACTGAAGCAATACAGTACAATCCAACTATCTATCTGCAACAAGGTCAATGCCTGGCATTATGTAGCCAGAGTGTCAGGCAGTTCCTAGATGACAAAGAGATTAATGCCATTGACTGGTCCCTACATTTCCCAGATCAGATCCAACAGAGACCATATGGGACAATATGTATTGGTACATCCGACTCCCCAAGTAGTGTCACACTGTGCAGGAGCTCACTAATGCCTATATCTGGGTTTGGGAGTAGATTTCTCAGGGCACTATTTGGTATCTCATTAGAACATGGGGGCCATGAACACTACATGTCACATGCTGTGATGAAATTCTTGAAAGTACAATTATTCTGTGATTTCAGTTTTTTACTTTGATTTTTAGTGTGATTTGTACAATGTGTATTTATAAAGATTTTTAACTTCAATATTTTAGTCAACAAAGATCTGATATATATATATATATATATATATATATATGCTTTTTTGTCTGTTTACTAGAATGTATAAATAAAACATTGTCAAAACTGAACCAGTAAGGCATTTTTATATATATTTCTGCTGGAAAATAACATACTTATATTTGAACCAGGGTGCTATGGCTGGTGCCATTTCTGTCTACCTGGCAAAAATTATGTAAATATTGTAAAAAAATAATAACTAAAGTCAACACGCTGCCAGTAAATATATATTCTTTACCAACAAAAACTCCGGGGTCTGATAATCCTAGGGTAAATAGTCTACAAAATTTATTACAACAAAGATTTGTATTCTATATAATCTGACTTTATATTAGCTGCATTTTTCTATCCACACAGCAGGAATCTGAGACAGAGAGGCAGCATTGTAAACCAATCGGGTACTCCCTCATTTAACACTAATATTATAATATATTACAATCAACTGGATATAGCACAAGGATGGTGACTAATAATAAAATTTGGGGTTACCTGTTTTAGATTCCTAGCCTGAGTGATACTCTAGGTTAACTCCAATGAGAATACAGCTCATTTTCAGGCACTATTTAAAAAATAAAGTAGTGAAGTGTTAAAAAAAATTTTAATGGGACATGGACCATTAGGGGATCTAATATAAACCAGTTAAATTTTAAATGTGAACAAAAGTATTGTTAAAGATATGCTTGTATTGCCTGACAGGTATGGCAGGATCGCAAAGCTACCTGATATGAATTACAAATCTTTTACCTAGTAATGCAGTTTAAAAATATGTATATCAGATGTTTTTTTAACAGTTCTACTCAAAAAGAAGTAAAAAAGGAAAAGAAAAAAATAAAGGAAGAAAAAGAATTTTCTGTAGCGAGTACTAATGCACTCATTCTGTAATATTAAAAAAGTAAGTAAATTACTAAGATTTTTCTTGAACAGTCATATCATGCTTTATTAAAATTCCATTAAATTAAATATAAAGTTTTCTGTAGTAATTCTGGTTTCCTAGGTAAAACTATTTTCCTACAAACTATGTAGTTCACTTAAACTAAGTATATTTTGCATGAGATGGAAAGAGACATTTTATGGATCTGTAGGTAAATGAATGTGACCAATGTGTAAAATAATGTAATAAACAAAATGCACTCAGACAACCATGCCAGGTTATTGCAGCTCAGGGAGCAGTAATACATGTACCAACAAGTTACTGTGTATGCATTTAGTGCTCTCATTCAGTTTTGTATACAATAAAATGTTCTTTTTAATAGTGCCAATGCTGGCTGTGCGTATTAATCCTGCAGCATATGCAAACCTAACAATTCTAGTATAGAATAAATATACAGTTTACAATGAAAATTGCCTTCAAGCCGCAGGTTTATTTCCTCTGCAGTGATCCAAGATTATTGATTAGATTCCCTTTTATTCAGTTCATTTATTTTTTTATAAAATGTATGTGTTTGGGAGAGCAAATAGGGTGGCCAGGTTTTTTTCAGACATCTGTACCAGTCCATATTCTTTCTTTACAGCTTGCATATGCAGTAGAAAAAACAAGCTACTGTTACATTAAAAGTATTGGTAAACCTTAACTCTCCTTATTTCTTGGTTGTTGGTCTGCTAAATATAATATTGAAAACATTTGTTATATATTTGTTATATATGTTTCATAAGTGAAGAAATCCTTGTTGGTCATGCCAGAAAACTTCTCAGTTGATAAGCGGTGGTCCTTTTATTGGTTATACTGTTCTGAGTAATACAGGACAGCAGCTGTATTATGTATAGGAAGTCCTTAGGAGTGGGAGAGTTGACCAAGTAGTTATGTCCTATTTCTATTATCAGAAAGGTGAGAAACTATTGTTATCCTAGGACTGTAAGAATGTTACTATAGGCTACTAATCAGGTGAAAATAAAGTGAAAAAAAAAAACGAATGCAGCCACTACATATAAATCTTAGGATGCTTGTTGGATTTTTGTTTGTGTGTTTAGATCTGCTCAGTTGTATTTTTATATCTATATAGAGCATCTTACATGTTTTCTACCAATAAACTAAATCCATCCAAAATTCCTATAAAAAGGAACATTTACATTACATATACATTTCAAAAAAATGCCTAAAATAAGTAATGCTCAGTCACTTGGGTGGATGCACAGAAGAGCCAAAATGCAATTGTGTGTAAAAAAAAAGTGCAGAAAAAATTCTGTAAACTATCTGATATCAGGCTGCGACAAGGTATTTGAAATCCATAGGCAGGCTTGTAAGTGCTGTAAGAACTGTTTGTTTCCTATTTATTTTAGCAATGCAAGTTTTTTTTTTTTTTTTTTTAAGACTGGTTGGTTTTAAACTGAAGATCTGCCAAGGATTCAATTCTGTAATAAACATTCAACTAATTACAATATATACAGAATTTTACAAGCAGTTACTGAGCTTTTAAAAATCTTTTTCTCTCTCTGTTACTGTCAGTACTGTGGAGTAACGCATCCTCCCACTCATTAAAAGTGTTCAAATCATTGTTTTAAAAAGTACCCTTCACTGGTCCCTGTTCTTTACGGTGAGTAGGATAGTGTAGGGATCTAAATGAATGAATGACTTTAATTTGTTTGCTGTTGTATATGTTGAGTATGAATCACTTCAATATGTCATCAGTTACAGAGGTCAGAAAGGCTTATTTTAAAGACCATTTATTATATGCAAAGTCTGGTAAAAGGGAGAATGGAACTCTACCCTGGTAGCATCTTTAGTCCCCTATTTCTTGGACATTGATAAATAAAAGTCCTTTGCATATGTGGCACTTGGAGAAGTAGTCATTTTGTATCTAAGCTATTTGGTAACATACACATAACCTAAGGAATCAGTGCTAAATAACACAGAAAATCACTAACATAAAACATTATAAGGCAGTGGACTCATTTTTTGCTTGAAGGTTAGCAGAACAGAATAATTCAGAGATGGATTAAGTCCTGTCAAACTAAATCTAAAAAAAAAAACCCTGGCATATGGTGGATCGGACTATAGGTTCCTCAAATTTTGAGTTCCAATTCGAAGTTGAAATACATTCAATACGAGTTAGAATCAACTCTGATCAGAATGCTTCCACCACCACCGGCTAGAGGGTTGGGATAAACCGCTATAACCTTAGAAATGTGTTTACAATGGTCAATTTTTCTTCATTTAGTTAAAATGTTTATCCTAAAAAAAAAAACATTTTGATATAACTGCCTAAAAAGTTTTAGCTGAAGATAAACTTTTTTTTAATTCTTTTCTTTTCAGTGTGGTGAGAAAGATTGACAGGTAAACGGGATTGCTATAATCCAGCTTTACCGTTGCTTTGTACAGCAGATTTCTATAATTGAGACCAGTCACTGCTGTTCCCTCTTCTTGTGTTGGGTCACTGGGCTTGTGTCCACTCCCTGCAGTCTTCTGTAGACAATATGTAAGTGGCCCCAGGGTCCATCTCACAGATATAACCCTATTGGACTTAAACATACACCACTTAATGTGACAAGGTTTAAAATTTATGATATAAATGTGTTGCTGGGAACTGAAAATGACATTTTTTCTATTAGGTATCATTAGTGTATTGATTTTAAATGGCAATAAAGATTACATGAATTTTCTTTATATTTTATCTGGGTTAGTGGAGCACAGCAGCAGAACATGTTGACCTATCATTAAAATTTTTCCTTTTACTATGTAAAGTTTTTTTTTAACATGCCCAAGATCAGAAATGTGCAGAAGGGGCTTTTCAGGCATTGAAATTAAAGGTACTGATCACACACATGCACAGTGTTTTTTTACACATTTACTGGGCTTTTACAAATACAGCAGAGATGGGGGTATGTAAGCGGAAGAAGGAGTACAATGGTGGTGCCTGAGGCTTCCTCTGCATTGGGGCGAAGGAACAAACTTTGTTTGCACCAAGTGCTTCCACAAACAAAACCCTACAAAAACAGTAAGAAAACTGCACAGAGGATCATGAAAGGGGCTTTAACCTCCCTGGCGGTCTGAATATGACAGACGCACCAGTGCACCACCGCTGCATGCTCCCACACACCGGGGACGCAAGGCTAGGGGACACAGATGCCGGATGAGCATCACCAGAGGATGCTTTGGGCTCGTGGGGACAAGGTAAGCCCTTTACAATGCCACCCTAAGTGTGGCTCGGGGTTACAGTTTTTGATACTGAAAATTAACTACGAGCCACACTCGGGAATACTGCCAGGGAGGTTAAGCATGCTGTCAGCACAGCAGTGAAATATATATAGTGCTAAATGGTGTGATAAAATTGGCATTGTTTTTTACAAACCTACAGACATATGAATAAATAGCAATAACAAAAAATTGTTATGTCATAACAGTACTGGTACATTTTGAGACCATACAGTACTGCTTTTTTTCACTTTGTATGTAATGCATGGTAAATGGTTATACACCCATTACATATTAGACTCATTTAAACCATAGGACTCCAATTTAACTGCACTTTTATAGACTCATATAAAAAAGAGAGTATTTGCGACATAGTTAGATGTTAAAATGCCACTGTACATAAAAATAGGTAGGATTTAACATCCTGTGAAGGCCATTTAACTAGCATGATCTGAGCTATTAAAGATGCACCCTAAGTAGTGGGATTTAAAATAATGTTTATGTCAAAATCATTTACACACACATCACATTTACTATTTTTAATAATATAGAGAACATGGAATTGGAATGGATTTGAAATTCAGATCTTCAGTTGTTTTTTGTATTACTATACATAGAAACAAGGAAATGTTTCCACATTTGAGATTCTGTGTAAAACAAGTCAATTTATTATATACAAATATTACTGAAATAAATGAATTTAATAAACTACAACATGGTGGCCCTCTGTCACAAGCCTAGGTTTTTCTGCTATATGGTGAGCAGCCCATTTGTCCGCCAGCAATGGACAGGTTTTAAAGAGTTGCCTGTTGTAAATGGGTACTTTACTCCTAGCTGAAGATGTTTACTAACTAATCTGCAATATAAAGATAGGTGAACTGCCACTTATCTCTAACTTGTTATAGAGGGTTCTAGACCACTGTCACCAGAACTGATGACCTCATTGAGAGATTTCTGTAATTGAAGCAAATGGATTGTGCATTTATTCATATTTGTGACTAGATGCAACACAATGGAGCTGTCTTGCTTGTATCAGGTTAGAAGGTGGACAAGGCATTAAAGTAAAGCTAAACCCAAAAAATAAGAAATTGCTGGCAGTCAGAAAGAATAGGCTAAGTTTCCTATGCAACAAAATTATTTTTTTAACTAAACTTACCTCTCCCCCTCCAGTGCTGGTTTTTCACCCTGTTTTCTGGGTTCAGGTTCTTCATATATCTGCCAGCCCAGAACATCCAAGAACATGTGCACAGGAGTTTCTATGTTCCCAGCAGCCAGCTTTGCCATTACCATATACTGAGCTGTACATGAACAGTTAAGTGTACTTTATAGAACACAGAACAGAATTTGCAGATTTGTACAGAATTGTAGAACAGAATTGGAAACAGACAAGTAAGAACCTGCCTGTTGCAATGTTTTTTTGTTTTTTTATTTTGTTCCATTTTAAACTGCTCATGTGATATGTACATTACATGTGTGGTAAAATTTAACCTCATTGACCTATATAGCTACGGACACAGTGAAGCAATTCATCCTCAATTGTTCTCTAAGCTGCTCAGTTCACGCTGCTTTCTCCCATCAAGAGCTTTTCTTCTGTGCTTTCTTTAGAGATTAGAAGTCAGAAAGGCTACCTAGTCAGTGCTATTAGGGGAAAGCAAAGAGATAGCTTTTAAAACAACAACTGTGTAAGTTTATCCTAAAAACATTACCAAATTAATAAATATATGTATATTAGTCTGATTGGCACTTGTCCGAAAAATGCCAAAGCTTGTGGTAATTATTAGATGAGACTCAGCTGACACAAAATTTGTAATATACACATATTATTTTTATATGTAAAAATAGTTAAGTTATTATTAAACACCACCTAAAAAAATACTTACCCAAACATAATACACTAATGTATTAACTTGATTATCCAATAAAAATGTATTAATTGCTATTAGTTTTGTGTTTTTGGCAAATTTATATTTACACTATATATAAATATTTTTACAGTATTTTTTTTTAATATATATATATATATATAATTACAGCAAAGTTCAATATGGTATTGGTGATGAAAACATTATTTTCCTACATTCTATATATTAAAAAGCTTTTTACTGTTTGCTTACAAAAAAATTGTATATGCTTATATTTTTTCAGTACAGGGCTATTCAGTAGCTGTGTTGAAATAAAAACTTTATTTACATAGTATATAGAAAATAGTTAAAAACCGCAATGATTACATTTTATAGGGCATCATACAGATTGATTTTCATTAAATTCAGCAAGAATTTTGTGGATACTGAAAGGCTTAGTTATCTCAGCTTGTAACCTTTTCATTTGAGAGTCTTTCAACTTGATTTCAGAACACACATGTTTTATGTTTTGTAAAGATGTAACCTCTTAGTATATTACCTTTTGTTCTCCTCCTATCTAGCCACAGGTGAGCTAATAACTGTTCATATAAAACAGTTTTAGGATTGTAAAAATAAAAGAAGGAGAACACGGAACAATGTTCCTTTAAAAAGAACAACAACAACTTTGTTGTCCTTTGCAAATCTAATATTTTATTATTCTATCATTTCCAGCTTTAAATTCATGGATAGAATTTTTACTTATCTGTGATATTGTCACAGTGAATCCCATAAAATTAAAAATTTAGGAAAATTAAAACAATTTTCCTTTTGGCAAAGAAAAAAATATATATATATAACTAAAATGGTGTCTTTATTATTTTTATTATTTGCATAGTAAAGAAAAATGCAAGGTTTGTAATAGCATGTTATGAAAAAGCTGTAACAATAAATACTGCATTTCTATTAACAGATAGTAAGCATGTCTCCAATGTCCTCCATCTTAGGGCAGGTATTTATTTCACTTAGGCCCTATACATTGGTAGATTAAAAATGAATCAATGGATCCAATGTCTTTCCCACTTTGTTTGAGTTATCATTGAAGATACATATGAGTTTGTTATTAATAACTACCCGGTTAAAGCGTACCTAAACTCAGAATTTTTACTTTACATAAAAGGGTAGATCGCCAGCTGGAGAGGAGCCCTTTCCTCAATAGAAAAAAAAATTGCAGATCTCCTGCAAGTGCAGTGCAAGATCGGTTGACGCAGGAAGAAGAACCCGGATTAAGAGAGAAGAAGATTTTGGCACCTGGCGCTCCTTTTGCGCCAGGCCGAAGACAGATACCTGAAGTATACAGCTCTTTCATACATATGGTGAATATATAAATTTAATTACAATGGCTAATATTGTGTGTAACTTAGTAGTGACTGTAAAACAAATAAACAAAAGATATAAAAATAAAATAATGAATAAATGTAAAGCATGGATCAATACCAGTATTGCCCAGACACCAATCCCCCAATCTATGCCGCAGTCTTTGCCTATAGCAGCCCCCGCTCAGCCTGGAGACTGGTTGTATCTCCCAGCACACGGCTGCCCCCAGGATTTGGTGCACAAAGGATGGTGTCTGGAGATAGGCTGGCAGCTGACCCGGCGCCCACCAATGCAGAGTACAGAGCCACAAATGCAGAGTAAGAAATGTCAGGAAACTTAAAAACTAGCGGAGGTAAAACAAACGGGAAATCAGTCCATCCAGCGAAGTACAAAGGACAAAGGCAAACACAGAGTCGGGGTCACAAGCAGAGGTTGGTCCAGGCAGAGTTCAATGGATAGTCAGAAGCAGGCGCAGGTCAGTAACAGAGAAAACTCACAAAAACAATCCTCAGCTGTGCAGCCTCAGTGTAGCCTCTGTTGAGGGAAACCTCAGCTACAGGGATGCAGCAACCCACAGGGCACTGATCCTGCAACCCCAGTGCTACCGCGAGCACAGCCACCGTAGGGAATAGGCTACGCGCGCTCTCCTGCGGTGAGGTATCGCCTGGGATCTTACGCCTAGAGGGCCTCCTAACAATAAAATGTGGATATAACCATATTTGAAAAAATATGATTAAAGGATGCAGAATATTTTTTACAACTTTTACAATTTATTTACAAATTTAATAATGAGAAATAGTTCTAGGTTCAGCAATGTTATGTGCCCAGAAATAACTATGAATACTCAATTTTTTTGAATATCAAAAAGATCTGCAAGTCTATAGATAGATACACACTTGTGATAATTATTGTTAGAAAACTAACGACTAACGATTATGCATGAGTATTTTGAACGATCGTATTGTGCCCAATTCTGTACATGTTGTATCAATACGATTGTTCAAATATAATCCCCCAATAATGTACACACGCTAGATATGATCGTTTGAACGATGCAGGGAGTGACATGTAAAGGAGAAAGTGTACTGCAGAACCATCCACAATCACTGAACAACCGTACACACAATAGATAGTGAACGATCATCGCCCAATCAGATCTGCTAGGACGGTCATTCATTTCCAATGACAATCCTCATTCGTCGGCGTTGTTGATCAGTAATCATGCACTTTTTTTGTTAACCATTATCGGACGATCGGTAGTTAGTCAATCGTTTCCAACAATAAATATTGCAAGTGTGTACGCAGCTTAAGTCAGCAATATGATGATAAGGACAATAGGGCTAGCAGCAGTGTATTGATGTGACTGTACAGTGCTTGCAAGTGGGATCTGTTTGAATATTATATCTTTCCATGGAGTGGACCTCCCCATTCAATTCCTATTGCTCCTTGTACCTAGCTCAAAACCCCTGTTGTCGACCTGCTATGTTTGTCTATTGTGTTGTTTTTCAATTAGGAACAGGACATCCTTTTGTCTCTTTCGGAGTCATGCTAATGGTCTCCAAAATTGTTTGAGATGATGTTTTTTACTTGTGTAATTCTCATCCTATGGGAAGGTTACAGTATGGTATACATGTTAAATAATGGGGTAACTGTGTTCCTCCTGCCTATGTATGTTATTTATTGTGCATGACATATGTAAGGTGTTAACTGAATAGCCTAAACTTCAATGGAAAACCAGCCACCAACCCCAATGAATTTACTAATACAGTATATATTGTAAAGGGTGCTGGGGGTAGGTCCTGGATGGTAGATTTCCCATTCTCCCTTTTTTAGGTGGTGGTCCCTCCGGAAAAGAGGCAAAATAGTTGAGAAAATTTGTTTTGTTGACCTGCAGTGGCCATTTTTGTTAACTTATTACAGGGCCCAGGAGGGAGGGATAGGAGGGAAGGATCTGGATGGGCCTTCCTATCCCACTGCAGTACAGACCAGGATTTCAGACTGACCTGATAGTAAATATGTCTGGGGCTGTCAGGAAGTATGTGGGGCAGTCTAAGTCTGAAAGCAATGAGAAAATCTGAAGGGTTCAGGACTGAACAGTCCATGTTGTGGGATTATAGATTTTGAAGCATGCTACTTGTGAGTACCAGGTCCAATCCTGGAGTAGCCGCTGGGGCGACAGGATTTTATTTGCTAACCATTTGAGACTTTTTGCTGACGAAAACTATTTTTTTTTTGCTGGATTAAGCACTAAGCTGTTTTTGTTATGGTACGCTGAAATGAAGCTATTTTTGAGTTAAGCTTGTCCCTTAATAAATTGACTTTAAAAATATCCCATTATTACCACTACAACAGCAGATCATCCATCCGCAGCTTGCAGCATCCACGGGCTCCCTTTAGCTGTGCAAAGATGTGACTTTTTTTTAGCATCCCCTTTACTTACCCTGAGGCTGTGCACATCTAAAGGGGATTTCTGAGTATGTGCAGTTGTCAATGAGCAAAGTGGTTCCTGTTTTGAAATGTGTCCTGTTATTGGCTGCTAGCCTTTTTTTATATCTCCCTGATTCCAGGCTTTGGTTGCTAGATCCTCAGCCTTGTTACCTGAGATCTGATTAGTTACACTCTGCCATATTGTGCTTTTTTGGATTCCTCACCTGTGCCTGACCTTGACTACACTTGTAGTTGTAGTACTGACCTGTGCTTAAGCCTGAACTACGCTTCTCTGCCACTTGCCCTGACCTGTGCCTGGACCTTGACTGCAATTATCTTCTGCTTGCCCTGACCTGTGCTTAAACCTGAACTACACTTGTTTGCTGCATGCCCTGACCTCAGTCTCCCTAAACTTTGCCTCTCGCTGTCATCCTAACTAGTACCTGATTTCAGCAAAACCATAAATAGGTAAAAAAATAGACAGTGATACCCACCAGAATATAAATAAGATAAGTAAGCCATCATCACATTTTCAGATCAAGGTCTGCTGATCATGTATCCAATATGTATCCCCTAAAAGTAACTTATTCCTTATGTCTCCTCCTCTTTCATTTGCAAATAATCTCTCCACCTCTTGAAAGGATAGTTAATAGTTACTTACATTACCTCCACAGAGGCCTGAAGTTGATATGATAATATGATAATAGGTGTGTTGTTTTTCATGCACATATATCTGCAACCCTGTATAAATGCATCATGGTATGTTGTATCAGAATACAGGATTAGTATATTTTTTGAACAAATTCACTTCAATATTTACATTCATTATACTCAATTAAAGTCTTTCATTTTCCCAACTAAAATTAGTTGAAAATGTAGGGAATATTTACTCCTCTTCTTTTTATTAAGTTCATAATATTTTGCTAAACCATTGGGCCTGATTTATTAAAGCTCATTAGGCTAGAAAGGGTACACTTTCATCAGTGAAGCTGGGTGATCCAGCAATCATGGATTTCTTAAAAGCCATTTGCAATTTGTTAGTAAATGTTTTCAATCCTAGATCCAATCCATTCCAGCTTTGCTGGATCACCCAGCTTCACTGATGAAAGTGTATGATGTCTATCTAGCCTTGGAGAGCTTTAATAAATTAGACCCATTTATTTGAGCTATGTGACAAGCTGCATTATCCTGCTGGAAGTAGTATCAGAAGATGTGTACGCTGCAGGCATAAAAGGGATAGACATGCTCAGCAACTATAATAAGGTAGTCATTTTAAAAGATGGCATTTAGGGTAGGTATTTAAAAGATGCTCTTTTGGCACTAGGAGGGCCGAAGTTTCCCAGGAAAATATCTCTCACACCATTACACCACTAGTATGATGGATCAATGCTTTTATATTGCCTGAAGGTCAAAGCAGAAATCAAGACTCATTAGATCAGGAATTCTTTTCTAATCTTTTAGTTGTTTTTACTTTTTTAGTTTAGTTTAGTTAGTTTTTGTGAATTGTAGCCTCATGTGCCTGTCCCTAACGGTGTAGTCTACTTCTCTGGTAACCCATCTGCTTTAGGGTTTCATAAAGACCTGGCTAAATTTGGTTATCCTAGAGTATTCTTTCCCAATACTATTTAGTTTGAAACTGTATTACACTGTTGACAAATTTTGACATATGGTACCATAAGGCATACAACAAATTTATTTTTTGGGGTAATAAAGACACTCTTTACATATTAGTCACCTAAAAGACCATAAACTATGTAGAGTTACTGGGAAACTCAACAAGGACAAGAAGAAAACTAGGAATTAGAGACAATTAATGGAGTCAGATGTAACAGGTTCAAAGGTAACAAACCTAGAAGAAATTGTTCAGAGGAGAGACATTTAGCATTGCTACTGGTATAACTTTTAGGACAGACTAAAAAAACAAATTTTAATGAGACATGATCAGATACTGTTTTCATGTAAATGAGCTCAGACAAGAGTTTGGGGAAGAGAGGGTCTTGTAAGTGACGGTCTCATAAAGGTTCTTGAACAAGGCAGGCATAGTTTTGGGGAACAGTCTAAAGGCACAAGCATGTTTATTAAGTCTGAAGCATGATAAAAATATGCTCAGGAATAAAATCTTGGGAGTAGGAACCTCAGGCCCACAGACCATGGCAGAAGACATCAAATAATTTTTTGTTCATTAAAGTTCAGCGAATTCTCAGCCTGGAAAAATGATAAAAGGTTTTATTTTTCTAAGTTACGAACACATGCTCAATTTGTCATAATGTATAATATGGTAGTATTGATCAATATACCTTTATAAATTAAGCCTCAAGCAACCTGCTTACTATCCAATGTTTGACTAAACATCTATTTGCATTATTCATGTTCACAGATGCCTTATTTTTAAAGTATATCATAATCCTTTTGGCAGAACTGTTGGATCTATCTGGTATTACATGTTATACAGGCTTATCTGGATGAAAGGGTATCAAAGCCCGGAATTTAGGTAAAGCACATTAAAGTGGAAGTAAACCCAAAACCAAAAAATCTTACTTACCTTCAATCCTGCAGGTCAGTCTAAACGTCGGGAGGTTTCTTCCATCGTGTCCTGCATCGTCCCTGTATCTGTCTTTAGCCGGACGCAGAGGGAACTCTAGGGGTCAACTTCTTCTTTCTTCTTCCAGGTTCTTCTTCTTGCGTCACCCGATTTCATACTGCGCAGGCGCGAAATCGAGTGGCGTAGTTTGGGAGAAAATTGCCTATCTCACTGCGCATTTGTGAGAGCGGAAACTTTTTTTTTCTGTTGATGAAAGGGTTCTTTAAAAGGCAGCCAAGAGCCTCCCGGGATACGTGACATAGGTATTCCAGGAGGCTCTGCTCTCCCATTCATTCTTGATCACTGAGGTGATTATTTAAAAAAAGGGTGCACTTACAAACAAAATTTTTACTTTAAAAAAAAAAAGGGTTGTCTACCCATTTATGTAAAGTACAAATTATTAGCTTAGGTACGCTTTAAGTGTCTACAATATGGGTGTCTCTAGGATTATCGGGACCAATTTTGTATGAAAGAGAAGCCTATGCAAGTGGCCACCTTGATTCTGTACATTGAGATATTTGTCTTAAAATATAATAAAATATATACAAATATCTTTAACACATACTTAAGAATCAAATCTTGGTTTGTAAGGTGAGGAACTAATATTTCACTTTTTTCTGCAGCCATCAGCAAAGCAGCCCTTAAACTCACCATGACCTTTTGTTATACCTGGAAAAACTGTTACATGCTAGCATAATAATTTTACTGTTGAGGTGTGCTCATTAAAAAATATATATATATTCGATACTATTATATAGATCAAAATGCCTTTCACTATCCATACTCATTATTTGCAGATTACACTTTCTGGATGTTGAAAGCTTCTTTGTGATTGAAATTTTATTTCTATACAAAGTTCTAAATTAAATTACTTTCAATATTTCATTTAGATTCCTACTGTAATATGATCTGGAGGTATATATTCCTTTGAGTTATATTTAGGAAGTGTTAACTGTAAAACACCTGCTGTGTTGGAAGACATTCTTAAGCATATCCCCATTGTTTTTCCATTAAAGGTTATATTGACTTATTGAGCCTTTATAAGGGCTTATAAGACAGAATCACCAAATCATTTGATGAGGGTACCAGATTTTAAGTGCAAATCTTGGTGGTGTAATGGTAATGATTTAATTTTCTTATGTAATAGCCAGAATGATTCTCTGTAGGAAAATATAGGTATGTGTTCTTTTCCATATACAGAGAACACCCACAGAGAATCATATAACAGCAATATATACTTACATTGTCACCATAGTATGTTCATATTTTACCTCAAATATAGAACATGTAGTAAATGCTTTTTCAGCAGTTTAGTAATCCTTAAATGCATACCAATGTATGTTGCTTATTTGATTTTTTGCTTATTTAAGATGGAAGCTGCAGTCATGTAAAAATATAAGTAGCCCTTTTTAGAAATGATTGAGTTATTTTAACATATTGAGAAAACAAACATTACCTTCATACTTTCAGAACAGATAAATGTGACATATTTGAACAAATAACAAATACAACTGACATAATGAATTAATTCATTAAATTCTACAATAAAATAAAATTAAAAATGGGCATGTGAAAATGTTAAATATGTATACCTATACATCTACCACTTCTTTAAATCCAAGAAACCAGATTCAAATATTCCAGGTTAGGTGCTGATATTTGGGGACCTCCCTAGGAAGTATGCCAAAGGAACTAAACCTTGGATATTTATATCTAGGGTTTAGTTTTCTTTGTTATTAATGTGTGTGGTGTCATCATGCTGAAATCAAAAAAGTTCAGACTCTAGCAAGGGATTGGAGAAGATTTTTTTAATGTAATTATTCTACTGCAAGGAAAATAATCCTAAATGGCAAAGATTTCATTTTTTCTTTTTTATCCAGGTGTGGTCAAATTATATTGCTTGATTTTCATATTTACAACAGTTGTCAAAGAACAGGTATCTACAATTAGAACAAGATTACCCCAATTAAAACTGAATGAGGTAAGCCAGGCAAAAAACTTTGGCTATCCAAGGAAAAGAACATGTAGGAAAAAGAAAGACTGCAAACTACTAAGCAAGACTACAAATTGCTATGTAACATATGAGCAAATATCAGGCCTTTTGGAATGATGTGCTGTGAATCAAAGACATTCCGAGCTGCTATGGAAACGACTGGAGAAGATAGATTGTTATGGGAGAACACCATATGATCTGTAATGGATTTCCTAAATTTAATATCTTAAATTGAATTAAATATTTTTTTAATAAATTTTGATTTCTTTATTTATTTAAATTTTTTGTTATTAGTTGGCAAATGTTTCAAAAACCTTGACCAGATCTATTTCAGGTTTGCTTGATCACCCAGGTTTACTCATGATAGTTTATCGTCTGCAGTCTTGGGGAGCTTTAATAAATCAAGGCTCATTGTACACCTGAAGGCTGACATAGATTTTGACAGGGATAAGACCACCCTTAGGCATTAATGCCAACTACTGGACCCCCCCAAAAAAACACTTACCTGTGGAAAGGAGTGGTAAGTTAG
Organism: Pyxicephalus adspersus; assembly: GCF_032062135.1. NCBI lineage: Eukaryota > Metazoa > Chordata > Amphibia > Anura > Pyxicephalidae > Pyxicephalus > Pyxicephalus adspersus. The sequence goes on from NC_092859.1 coordinate 49,869,607, forward strand.
CCTTCTGCACTGGTTTACTACAGGGAATACATACAGTTATCAAACAAGTTTTCTAAACATCTTACTTCTCTCTTACTCCTCAAAAGACATCAGTCTGAGGGTGATCATCAATATATTGTTAATAATATTAGATTGTGTACAAATCTTAACATAATAGGAAGATGAGTGACCAACATTTTAATTTCTTTGGGAAATATTAGTTTGAGCTTGTGAGAGAAGTCTTTTGAAATTTGAGTATAACTATGATCTTAGATAGACCTTCGAAAAAGACTATCTATTTTGGCCTATTTCATAAAAAATTCTGATCTTTTTAATCCCACTATGTTACAAGTTAAATACATTTGGTAAAACAAATGATAATACATAAAATATAGTATTATTAGTTTCAAATCTTTAAATAGAAAAAAGGCATTGTAAAGTTATTAAATTAAATAAAATAAGATTAGTAATTAGGACCAACTCTTCCTTTCTTTGCTTTTTATGAGTTGGTAAGTGGGATGCATTTCATTAATATTTCCTGCACTTTTTGTCTGTGTTCACAGTAATCGAAACTTCGTCTAGACAGAATGACTACACATCGTAATCCACACAATATCAAATAAAATCACTGCGAAACAGGATAGCTAAACTTCAGGCCTAGAATTACATTGACTGAAGGAACACTGTATTTTGTCTTTTTATAATAAAGTTTATTTCCAAAACAAAATGTTTGTTAAATCAAAACTAGGCAACACACCATGTTTTGGATACACCAGAAATCATTGGCAACTAATTGGCGAGTACTGGCAAAAGCAGATGAAACCCGATCATTTTGTTGTTAATGTATGTTCTGTAGATTCTGTATAAATGTCATGAAAAATTCTAAACCCCCTAATCTCACTCCGCACACACAGACACAAGCACACTAGCAATCACACCCAGGACTTCAGGTTTACTACATATAAATGCTGGTTGAAAATTATACCAGACAAAACAGAAGCAAAGTTAGGTCAAAGTATTAGCTGATCATGCAGTCTCTGAAGGCTTCTTGAGTGAAATTTGACCATTTAATCCTATTTTATTGACATAATCCTACTTAGCATTTCAGGATTATTAATACCATTTGTTTTATCAAATCATATATAATCTGTATTTTAATAGCTAGTGATGTAGATCTAGGCAGTAATGCAGATAATGTTTTATTTTACATTTTTTATATTTTTAATTGTAAAAGCTGATAGAAGTGAGCATACTGTAGTATTTTGTAGAATACAATAAATTAAAATTATATACAATTCAAGTTGCAATGGATAGTGCAAGCTGACACTGTGTACCCTGTACATGCAGGTCAGCTTGAATTTGTTTGGAAGTTGATCAAGTTTCTTTATCCACCATTTAAACAATTCTTTGTTATAACATATCATCAATCTTTCTTTCGTCAACGTCCAGAGATGTTAGCTACAGTGCCATGGGCTGTACACTTTACAAGTTTCACACAATTGACACAAGCACATTATGATTACATGGGATGGACTTGTAGCCTTGGGATTCTCCAGGCTTTTCTATAATTTTATTTCTCAAATCCTCAGACAATTCTTTGCTCTTTCTTTTTTGCAGCTGGCAAAAGAAGAGTGGTCCAAAATTCCAGTAGAAAGATGTAAAAGGCTCATTGATTGTTACAGATGATTAACATGTGATTAACATCAGTTATTTCTTCCAAAGGGTGTGCTACCAAGTATTATGTTGAGGGTCCCAATAATTTTTCCCAGGTCATTTTTGACATATTGTGTGGAATGTCTCTGATTTTTTTTTGTCAACAAAAGAAATAAACTATATGTCAAAACCAAAGCGTTTGTAATTTCAAAACTTTTCTGGGAGAAGTGGTGCATTTCTGACATAAGTGCCAGGGTGACAATATTTTGGCCATGACAGCATACACATACAGTTATATATACATAGTTTATATATTGGTTATAAAAAGTATACACACCCATGTTTTCTATTGGATTCATTTGTTGATTTGGATGTATTCTTGTGGTCATTGTCCTGTTGAAAGATGAATTTCCTTTTCATTTCAGCTTTTTAGCAGACACCTAAAGGTTTTGTGCCAAAAGTGACTGGTATTTGGAACTGATCATAATTCCCTCAACCTTGACTAAAGCCCCAGTCCCAGCTGAAGAAAGTCAACCCCAAAGCATGATACTGCTATCACTATGCTTCACAGTGGGGATGATGTTCTTTTGGTGAGGTCTGGACTATGGGGTATGGTTGCAGGATGAAAGCCTTTTCTAACAAACACTCAGGCCTTGATAAAAATTGCAAAAAAAAAAAAAAGAGCATCACGTTTCCCAAAAGCATCTGGTAAAATGTGTTATAGACTGATGTGCCAAGGTTGAACTCTTGGCCACAATTCAAAAAGCTACATTTTGTGCAAAAACAACACTTTGCATCACCAAAAGGACACCATCCCCACATATTTTACCTATACCTACTCTACCCATTCATAGGTATCAATAAAAAAAACATTAAAGTGTCATTAAAGTCAAACATCAATTTGTTCTCAACACTGTTTTTACTGTCACAGGAAGTCCTATGGTCACTAAAACTGGAGTTAAAGGTAAATCAAGCTGTTTTGGTAACAGCTTTCTATGATGGTAATTGCCCTCAATTTGTTGCTTTGTGTTTCTGAGACAGAAAGTGAAAAGAAATCCCCCCAATGGGACAAGAATAAAAAACAAACTGACAAAGGATTACCCCTTTTCCTACTATATCTAAAAATATTCATACTTTTTAATACAATAACAATAATAATAACGACATGAATGTCATGAATTTCATATGCATACGAAACAATAAGTGACTAGGGATATACTATTTCACATTGAATTTTATGACAATTTTGAAACAGGAAATTCTTCTAAATTTACCTTCTGCCTTCCATATATTTTAATGCTGATCAGGTGCAAAGTGGCCATATGTGTAATTCAATTCCTGTCGATACATTTGAGGCTTTCAGTAGAAATTTTTAAAACTATACCATGGTGGTCTTCTGTGGCAGACAAACAAATCCTCTACGTCTTGGAAAAGGAACAGTGAATAGATATGAACATGCACATCCCCTATGCTTGATTTTATGAGCAAGGCTTAATCAATGTGCCAAATTCTCTTCTAAAATATTTTTCATGATGTCAGGAGATTTTGCCATGTAATACTATGCAAGAAACACATTCACATTGTTAGATTTCACTTGTTATTAGCTCTTTTTAAAATGAAATATATGTGTAATAAAATACTCATGGGGCTGTAAAAATCAGAACCAGATTGATTTTTACATTATTGTAGCATTTAGCAACAAATGCAGCTAAAATATGAAAAAGACTGCAGAACTGAGACAGCCGGTAACCTTGTATTTCCTACTATTTTACAAATAATAGACACTACAACTAAATTGAAAATAGAACTGAACCATACCCAGCCAAAATATTTTCTTTTAAATTAAAGTTTGCAGAGTAACAATAAAGTGTACCTAAACTCAACTCATTTTCATTTTACATAAAGGGGTAGAGCAACACCCTTTAAAAAAAAAAATGGTGCAGCACCTTCCCTTTTAATCCCAGCATAGTGAGATTGGCTCTCTTTTTTTCCCCTTTACAGCGGGCTACGTCTCCTGATCTCGCACCTACGCAGATCTAGCCAAGAAGACCAAGGAAGAAAAAGAAAGTGAACAATGAAGATGGGGGCAAGCGCCGGGATGAAGAGGAATTCCAGGACGATGCGGGACCAGATAGCGGGAAGGACCAGCACCATCGAGGGACCTGCAGGATTAAAGGTAAGTGTAATTTTTCGGTTTAGTTTCGCTTTAAGCAAAATCTAGAATGGTACACTGATGAACAATAATAGCTAAAGAGTGATATTATCAACTTACATTTAAAGAATGGTTACAGCTCTATACCCATACAAAATATAGGTCAAAAATAAACAATACAAATACAGATGAGCAGTATACATTACAGACATTCAATGTATTTGTATATTTAAAATGTATTTAAAGCGGTTCCACTTTTAAGTTTCCGTGATCAGGCAAGACATTTCTGCAAAAAGGGACAGGGGATGTCCCTTCTGCAATATTCTCTCTTACTTGCCTGATCACTCTGGGATTTTGGCAAGAAAGCCAAGCTGTGCATGCTCAGAATCAGCCTTGTTTGCCAGAATACTCATTCCCAATTCCCTCTGCATGTGCCGGAAATATGCATGGGAGTTAGGTCATTTTGGCCCGGTCAATCAGTATGGATGAAAAAAAAGATGGCAGTACCCTGCGGAGAATTAGGGCCAGGTGAGTAACATGGAGTTTAGTTCTGCTTTAAAGCCAATCACTCAAATTTCATATAAGCTTTCACATAATATATATCCAAAATGTTTAAATATGCAGTATTCTTTAAAATAATAGCTGGTGTTCCTGACATGAAGGTCCTTGTTTTTGCTCTTCCTGTTGGGGCAAAAGAGCAACTTTGCATATGTGTAAGGAAAAGGCATTTCACCCTTTTTTTCCAGGCTTCAGATGGAAACTACAAGTTGCAGTTTTAACACAAGTTACACAGGTATGGTCCAATATTTTTACCGTCAGGAAACTACCTCTAAAAATGCATTGCAGCCAATCTAACAGAAAGTAGTGGGAAATTGTTTGCAACAGATGCAACTTAAGCTGCGTACACACCTGCAATTTTTCTCGTTGGAAAGGATCTTTCACGATCCTTTCCAACGAGAAAAGACTGCACGATGCATGAACGATGCTGTACATACAGCACCGTTCATGCTCTATGGAGAGGGGAGGGGGAGAGCGACGGAGCGGCACCCTGCTGCGCGCTCTCCCCTTCCCTTTCATTAGGATCGGTCGTCGTCCATCGTCCATGGATCCGCCAGGACGGTCGTCGGACGATGGACGACGACCGACTGTACACACGGCAGATTTTTCGCCCGATAATTGGCCGATACCGATTATCGGGCGAGAAAAATTTGCCGTGTGTACGCAGCTTTAGAATAATAAAAAGGTTAAAACAAATATTGTTTTTTAGTATCTGGCAATTGTTCATGATGCACAATGCTTTGTCAAACTAAATGATACTGTACAGAAAAACAAACAACAGTGGTATAATATTTCGCCATTCTGCATCTTTAAATACAAACAGGGAAGGGTGCCTACAATATCTCTGTGCTTCTAGCTTCCCTTTAACAATACAAAAAAATGTAAAATTGTATTTTATTTCAAAATATTTTAACGAATAAAAGAAACATAATAGAAATGTGCATATAGTGAATGCTGAATGACTCATGCACTTACAGCATTAAGACTGGAGTATATTTTATAGTTTAAACACAGCTTGTTTCAACTAGGACTATGTTACAGCTGATTACAGAAAAAGAAACTGCAAGACATCTCGATCTGCATAAAATCTCGATGCCAGCAGTTTTATGCCTCCTTCGTTTTATGCCATTTTGCAAGTGTTTTACATCCCAGAAACCCGCCTGTCACATTTACTTTGACTTTAATTGCTATGAGAAATGTAGTATTTGGGAAAGGTTGTAAGTGGTTTTATCAAAAGTACACTAATAAATTTTCCAGCTGTACAGCATTTGTCTTGAAATCTCATTGTTAGGGATATCTAACACACCATAAAAGAAGAGACAGGAGACTTACATTTGCTGAAGTTTCTTCATTTCTTTGACAATATCATGTAGAACCCTATAAAGTAGACTAGCAGTTTGATATTTATGTTGTTGCTATGGAAGGTTGACTATTGCTTGTAAAAAATGACAGTCAAGCTAGAAAAAAATATTATTTGTGACATACCCGTCTTCACAGATAAGGTTGATTTTATACTAAATATCCAGTGCTAGGGATGAAGTTTGGATTTGTTGCTACCATAGGCTTCATGGTAAATCCTGCATCTTCAAGAATAAGGAGTCTGGCACATTTAAGTGCAGATTAACCCATGGCTATTTAACCATGGCCACTTTGAAGGGTCAATAAAATGGCTTTTGGATAATCCAGTCCCATCATTAGGTGATGGGAGGTGCACAGAACAAATATGTTGTCTGTGTATTTAAAACTGGGACATATAATAGGGAGAAATTAGGGACTGTCAGAGGACTGTACTTTCATTCTAAATGAATTTGCAGCCATTATTTTGTTCATATAATTAGGATTCTGGGGATTTTGTTTACATAAGGGGAATACATTTTTTTGTGATGTTGGAACCATTATTTTAGGTCAGACTGCAGCAAGTGCATTCAGACAGAATTTATCAAAAGAACTCATTTAATTTAGCAACATCCCCATACCTGAATATTATAACTCAGTCATATAACTTAGCACTTTCTAATGAATGTCTGTAGGCCGGGCTGGAAGATGATACCTCAGGTCCAAATGTGATTTTCAATAAGCCAACATGTACATATCCTGTGAAAGATTCCCCCAAATAACAGTGTTCACTGTGGCCTTAGGTGCAAGTAGGCTTTACTTGTTTTTAAAGTGTTGAGTTCTTAGTACTACATTTGCTGTTAATACTGGGGAATAAGTGACTAGTAATCTCTGTCAGGATCCTTGGAAGTGCCTTCATATCAGGAGACTTATCAAAGAGTCTATCAAGTTCAATTCAACAGGTCAATTTATTTTGCAATAATTGGGTAGAGGAGTGTGCTTCAAGAGAAAAAGAAAAAGAGAGAGCGTTTTTGAGCCTCCATAAATGAGTGCAAAAACATCAGTTGTTGGCAATAGAAATAGAAATATTATTATTATTTTTTATTAATAATAAACAGGATTTATATAGCGCCAACATATTACGCAGCGCTGTACATTAAATAGGGGTTGCAAATGACAGACGAATACAGACAGTGGCACAAGAGGAGAGGATCCTGGCCCGAAGAGCTTACAATGTAGGAGGTGGGGGAATTAATACACAATAGGAGGGGAGATATGTATTGGTGGGAAGTTGTGGGGATTTCAAAAAAGAGAAGAAGATTGGTAGGAAAGTTTGAAAAAGTGGGATTTGGGTTCTTTTTTAAATGAGCAGACAATGGGAGCAAGCCAAATAGGATGAGGAAAACCATTCCAGAGAGTAGGGGCAGCTCTAGAAAAGTCTTGGAGCCGTGCGTGTGATGAGGTTATGAGTGAAGAAGTCGGTTGTAGGTCATCAGAGGAGCGGAGAGAGAGCGGCTGGGGAGCATTTTTTTACCAGATCAGAAAGGTAAGTGGGACAAGAATTGTGGAGGGATTTGAAGGCAAAGCACAGGAGCTTGAATTTGATTCTAAGGTGAAATGGAAGCCAGTGAAGAGAACCGCAAAGAGATACAGCAGAAGAGGAGTGGTGGGAAGGATGGATGAGTCTGCCTGCAGCATTCATAATAGATTGTAGAGGAAAGAGTAGGGGTAAGTGGAATACCAGAGAGGAAGATGTTACAGTAGCCCTGACCCTTGGGGAACACCAACACGTAGGAGAGTGGGGGAGGAGGAATTACCATTGAAAGAAACTTGATAGGAGGGGTCAGACAGATAGGAAGCAAACCAAGAGAGAACAGTGTCACTGATACCAATGTAGCGCATGTTTTGTATTAGAAGAGGGTGATCATCAGTGTCAAAAGCAGAGGAAAGGTCAAGGAGATGGAGGAGGGAAAAGTTGCTCGGAGATTTAGCTCTAATGAGGTCATTGGCCACTTTAGTAAGGGCTGTTTCGGTGGAATGGGCAGCTATAAAACCAGACTGGAGAGTATTAGGGAGAGAGTTGGTGCTCAGGTAATTAGTGAGTCTTTTGTAGACAAGGCACTCAAGAAGTTTGGAAGTTTGGATATGGGAGAAGGGATACAGGACAGTAGCTAGAAGGTAGGGAAGGGTCTAGTGAGGGTTCCTTAAGGATAGATAGAATTATGGCATGTTTGAAAGCTGAAGGGTAGATACCAGTAGAGAGGGAGAGGTTGAATAGTTTGGTTAGGGCGGGGGACAGAGTGGAAGAATGGGCACAGAGTTGATCAGAATGAATTGGGTCAGGCGGACAGGTAGTAGATGGAGATGATGAGAGAAGAGACTCCATCCACAGTAGCAGGGCTGAGGGAGGCATGTGATGATTTACTGTGGGAAGGGGAGAATATGGTTGGAGTGGCCCAGTGAGCAGAGACATCATGTCTGATTTTGTCAATTTTATCTCTAAAGTAGGTGGCAATGTTCTGGGCAGAGAAGGTTGTTGTGGGGGGAATAGGTGTGTTGTTGTGGGGGGAATTGGGGTTTAGGTGGGAGTCAATTGTTGAGAAGAGGCTGCGTGGGTTGGAAGCTTTAGAGGAAATGACAGTGGAGAAATTATTTTGCTTGGTGACAGTGAGCTCAAAGTACAGTGAAACCTGTACAATAACTGTACAGTAGCATGTAATATATATATATTTATATATATATATATATTACATATATATTAGAAGGATTTCTTTGTATTGGATTCAATAGTTATTTTGTATTGAATCCAATACAAAATTATTTAAATTTCTTGCTACGCCTCCTGCACGAACCCGAGAACGTGTCTGCAGTCGCCGGAAGAAGGAAAGTGTTTTTTTTTTTTGTTTTAGCGACACCGAGTTTGACTTCTATCAGGATTACTTTTTGCATGTATTTTTTACCCCGAGTAAAAATACTCGGGAATATCGCTAGAAGGGTTAAAGTGTTGTAGTCTGGCTTTGTAGTCCATTAAGCCAGCGCTGAGGACAGATGTTTTTCACTTGAGCTCAGCTGCATGAACAGTCTTTTGTAGCTGTTTTGTGTGATTGTTGTGCCAGGAACGGGGGTTAGCAGGACTGGGGTAGCAGAAGGTGGCAGGGGCAACTTTATCCAGAGCTGAGAAAGAGTGTGGTTGAACTAAGTGACAGCTTTTTCTGGAGATGTGATTTTAAGGAGGGTGGGGGTTAGGGGCTCAAGGCAGTTTGAGAATAGGGTGTGGTCAAGGTAATGGACATCTGTCATTGGCCAGGTCTGGGATGTGGCAAAGGAGGCAAGAGTTTGATAGGTTGAAGGTGATAAGGTTGTGATTAGAAAAGGGAAATGATGAGTTGTCAAGGAGGGTGAAGTTGTAGAGTTTGGAAAATACTAGGTCTAAAGTGTGTCCAGCAATGTGTGTGGGGCCATGTTCTGTGTGAGTCCAAAGGAGTAGTTAATGGAGAGCAGTTTGGCTGAGGATAGATGGTTGGGCTCATCCACTGTAACATTAAAGGATGATCACTGAGGATGAGGGTGGGCAGGTCATGGGAAAGAATGTGTGGGAGCCAAGAGGCAAAGTTATCCAAATATTATAATACTGGGCCAGGTGGGCGGTAGAAAACAGCAACAATGAGGGGTAAGGGGCTGAAAAAACGGACAGAGTGGACTTTAAAAGAGGTGAAAATGAGAGAGGGCGGGGTAGGGAGGACTCTGTATGTAGAGTTAGGTGAGACAATGAGACCCACACCACCCCCTAACTCTGTTGCCAGGTCTAGGGATATGTGTAAAGTGCAGGCCTCCATAGGAGGGAGCAGCAGCAGAGGCAGAGTCAGAGGAGGTACAGAGGGGTTCCACTTAGTGTTCAAAAGCTAATGAACAGGTGCCTTGATTGTACAGCCCACTTCATGTGAGCTAAATATGGTAAGCTCGTACCAAGTGTGTCATGTTTTGTAATTTTGTACTGAGGTTTTCCCATACACGTAAGTAGTATTAGGCTGGTTAATTCTGTGCTGGACAGACACTGCCAAAAGAATACTGAATAATGAACCGCTAAAATGTCAGTGTATTTACACAGCCATCATACAACAGGGGCCATTCAAGGAAGCTCCAATAGGGGCCCAAAATATATCTAAAGCTACGTACACACGTCAGATTTTTATCGCCCGATAATCGGCATCGGCCAATTATCGGGCGAAAATCTGCCGTGTGTACAGTCGGTGTCGTCCATCGTCCGAACGACCGACCTGCCGGATCCACGGACGATGGACGACAGCCGATCCTAATGAAAGGGAAGGGGAGAGCGCGCAGCAGGGTGTCGCTCCGTCGCTCTCCCCCTCCCCTCTCCATAGAGCATGAACGGTGCTGTATGTACAGCACCGTTCATGCATCGTGCTATCCCTTGTCATTGGAAAGGATCGTGAAAGATCCTTTCCAACGACAAAAATTGGAAGTGTGTACGCAGCTTTAGTATGCCTGCTCTTTGATCCTTTTGGTTCCCCTGGGACCAATAAAGTTTTGAGCCTAAGGCCGATTCAGGTTGTGTGGCCTGTCTTGGTTCTCTGGGTCTGAATGTTGGTTGCTCACAGGACCTCTAGCTAAGCCTGTACACACTGCTGGTTAAAATGCTGCCTACTTACGACAGTTTTTTTTTTAGCTGCCGCCTGCATAGAGTTTGTTAATGCTCTGAAAGTCCTTAAGCGGATTTCTCTACATATTGATATTCTTATATAAACCTAAAACATGTTGACTGGTTAACATTTATTTTGATTAGTTCCTAATAATATATTATATATAATAATTTATAATATGTAGTGTGCTTGTGTTTTCTGTATGATTTGACTGCTATCAGTTAGCAAATGTTATTATCTTTGGCCTTTTCCCTCTATAAAGGTTATATAGTTATATATAATTTTTAGTTTTTTTAGAAAAGTTGACAGTTTAGTTTAGGTATATCTGAATGGAAAAATTATTCTAACATATGAGTGCCCCTAATCTTTGGAGGATAGAGGGTATTGTTACTTGGTTCCTTTTCAATTTGTAAAACATTCTTTGAGCACCCTGATGATTCTTAGTCTCTGAAGTGGAATTTATAATTTTACCAGTGCTGTATTAGGATTCTGTATTTTACGTCCTGGTATATTTATACTTTTTTGCAAATTCCCATTGTATGTTTTGTTTGTTGCATGTTTTGCAATTCTACATCATACCATGCAGCTTCTGTTAATACATAATTATTCATTCATGTTCAGCTCTAGTATGCTTCTTGTAACTTATTTATTTTAGGAAAATTTGGTTATTTTTAGTTTATTTCTTTTATGGTTCTTGAAATTACTATCTTATCCAGGCAGTGTTACGGAATATTCTTTAAAGCAGCAGTATTGTGACCACACATTACAGAACATTTGCTTGCATGGAGAATTCTAAATGTTCTTTTAAATGCTTGTTGAACATATCAAAGGTGCAGCACATTGTTTTAATGACTTTTAAAGATAACCTGGAGTTTAGGGTACTAGCTTTTGTCATGACATTTCTCACATGGGTAATTTAGGGGAGAATTATATCAGCTATTCACATTTCCATAACACTCTCAAAATGGAAGATGCAGACAAAACAAAAAAAACTTCTCTTGAACAGTTACTACAGATCTAAATCAAACATCTTTCTTTACCAGATAGAATATAATCTTCCCAATTATGATCTGCAATGCAGTATTTTTTCCATGAAAATTAACGTATAGATTCTCCATCAGTGCAATGGAAGGATAAGCATTGCTTAGCCCACCCAGCTATGAATAATCCTAAAAATATCTTTGTGCTAAAATAACTTTATTAAATTGTATCTTATAATAGTTTGAATATTTGTTTCAATAAATATTTTTAAAAAACATGGAATACATTTGGGATTTTATTAAAATGATAAATTCAAATTTTAACATGGCTATATACAGTTCCTTCATAAATGCTCAGCTTAGAAGCATTTCCTGTTTAAACATCAAGCTCATAAGCATCCATCATGCATGTCCGGAGTACAGAATACTACATTCAAATGTCAAACAAAATCAAAGAGGTCACACATTTTCCTTTGCTTTCTAAAAGTGCTGTTCATAAATATTATTGCTTCCAAGACCTCCATCTACAGCACTTGTTTAGAAAAATGTGCATGTAATATAAATTGTGATTAGGAAAATGGCTATTTTACTTCCTGTTTTAAGACATGACAATAAAATAAATTACAATTTATGACCAATTTTTTTTATGTTTTAGAAAGACAATATGGTAAAAAGGAAGAAAGAAAAAAAAAGAAAGCATGAAAGTAATAATTACTTTCTATTAAAGAAGAATAAAGCGCTTTATCAGCCAATTTGATAAACAAAGAAACTTTTGTAAATGGTGTTTATTATAAACTATTATGTAAGTCTGGTAATGCATTAAGACTACTAATAATAAACAGTACCAACAGGGTTTGACCAGCCTGTCCAGGAGCAAGAAAATTCTCCTGGAGTCCCTGTGAATATACCCCCCACAAATTACCTTCTTAGTGCCCTAAAAGAGTCAAAAGAAAGCCGTCAGGTTCTTCGATCCCACTGGCTTGGCAAAAAGGGCCATTGTGCCAAAACCCTTATATATCTGCACACTGCTTGCATCTGTGATAGAATGCTTTGTTGGACAGGATAATCTGCTCAGGGGATAAATAATTCTGCCTACAAGGTGAGGGTGAAATAGCCTTTCTACAAGGGGGTGCTCAAGTACGCAAAACTACTGAAACACCAAAGTTGGGGGTTATTGTGTTGGCTGGTGGGAAATATTATTACTGGATGGAAGTGATTGTGCTAGCTTGGGGTTATTTATCTTGGTTTTGAGTTATTTGTGTTGGCTGGCCTTGATACTTGCTTGGGGTTGTTTTTGGCCTATGTAACTTGGACGTTTCTCATTGGTGGCTTTTTAACCTTCTTTAGGGTGTCATTCCTAATTGTTTTTCAAATGTTAAAAACTATAGATTATATATTTACTGTATTTTTTTACCAGCAATGTAAAGGAAAATATTCTTCTGACAACTGCAATCTGTACTTGTTATTGTTGTATTTTACATAGTATTACCAAATCTTCCTTGTCTCCTGGTTGGTAGGTATTCCCAAATGGTTAAATAAAGTTTTTCTCTTTAGGTAGGTTAGGACAAGCATTATTTCTTTGTCTATATTATGCATGGAAAAGCATATGTAATATCATTGTTTAATTTTCTTTTGGTATATGTGAGTAGCCTATACCCTTATTTTGTACATGAAGTCGGTCTGTGACAGTATTTTGTAAATTGTAAGTGGCCTCTGTACAAGAGAAATAGTAATGATGGACTGCAGGTTCAGCTATGTAGCTATTTAAAAAGTGAATGAAAACCCCAATGATCAAAAAAACATAAAACATCAATATGGGCCCAATATGGGCAGTGAAATATAAATCCCTATCTCAGTGGATACACTCCAAGCTTATGTGATGGTAATTCCTAAAGAAGGGAAGAATTGGAGCCTTGTGTTCAAATCCATTAGCTATAGTTAAAGTAAATGGAATATTTATTATTTTGACTATTGACTCACTTCTTCGTACTATCTGATCTAATGTTAATATTGAAGACACAACAGTTGATAAAATCCAGCACAAGGTGACTGTGTTTGCTAAGGACCTTTTGTTTTTTAGTATTGTTTTTTTTTTTTGTATGCAGCTTTTAATTTAGCGACATAACTTCTTCTTTATTTTGATAAATTGGAAGCCTTGATTATTACCCTCGCAGCTTCACTTCACTTCACTTCATATCTCTTCTTTAAAAACTTTTCCTTTTCATTGGGATTTAGCACTTGTGGTCTTGTGCCCCTGCATGTATATGTAGGAAGCTTCTCACCCTTCTTGAACATAAAGGAAGTCTGAGTCCTGAAGACCTGAGGCATTATCAGGCTGCTGTTTACTTCTCCAGGTTGATTGATTGGTGTAGGCTTCCTCATTGTTAACAATGGGTTTCAATTGAACAAGCCATTTTTTCTGCAGCCATCTTCAGACCTCAGTATTCTTCTTTAGAAATCTAAACAAATGTTCAACTATTGGTTCGACCTTGCAATCTCTTTCTATTTTCTACTCAAATCTCATATTTTACAGACACTATCCCTTGACTCGATTGGCCATTCTGTCTTTTGCCTTGGGCGAACTGACCCATTTTTCCAATAATGGATCCAAATTTGACAGTATAGCAAACATGCATAGATGCTAAATGACTCTTTTACTATAGTACCTATACATGCTGTCTATATTGTGTGGTCATCACCATTAAAGTGGGGGCTAAAAGACAGCTTTCTTTTAAAGGATTTAAGTATTATGGATTATGGATTTAAGGATTATGATTACTTCATAAAAAAATTAGCATATTTATCTTTAGAGGAAGAGACCACAGAATTCATAGCTTTTCCAAGTAAAATTATATGGGGAAAGTAGTTTTTAGCTATCCCACCACCATTTCACAATAGCAAATACAGGACGGTGACATAAGCCCATCAAATTTGTTTTATACTGTTTACTATACCAAGCAGCTATTAGACTAGACTATTATTATTTACATGTTATATGATCCTCTTTACATTTTAATAAAACAATACCAAAACTTACACTGTTATAGTTCACTTAGTTCATATTTCCTATCTTAATTTTTCCCTTTACAAATGATTTTTTTTAATGAAATGATTGTCTATGTTGGTGGCCCTACTGCTGCATTTACATTATTTTGAAGTGTACAGACACACATAGTTTTATATCTATCAGTTTTCTCACCTTCTTAGGTATTTGTGATGTAACATTACAACTGTAAATGATTAGTCCAGACAACATGCCTCAGTACTGAGGCCACAGCTGTAACTGCCTTTGCAATTAAGTGAAAAGCTTTCTCTGTTTATGCGTTTAATATACATCTGGCCATTTAAACTGCCCTTACAATTATTTTCACTTTCATTTTTACTAATATTTGAAATCTGGTCACTGATGTAGCAACTATTTTGGTAATGAGCAAAATACATGTAAAAAATGTAAAATTTTCCCCTTTGGCTTTTTTTAGATGGGTCACGAGTGAAATAAAAGCATTTTATGTTTTTTGAGTAATAAAGAAAATCTGCTGGGACATGTAACTTTACAAATCCTTCAATTTATGGTACACAATTAATCAACAATGAGCAACATTCAAGTTATGGTTCACAATGTGCAATTCTAATTGTACTGTTTTTCTGTTACGGGGAGGCCATGGGGAAAAAAGCAATGAAACACAAAGCATCTGTAAAACATAATGCTGATCTTGAAAATGAGTTAAGACTGAGAAAATCTATGACATGAGTATACAATGTAGTTGCCATGGACACCAAACATAAGAGAATAAGTCATTCTAAAGTCCAATAACCAGAGGTCAGATACAGTTTTCACAATTATGGTTCTAATATGATGGGAAAAAGAATAGTGCCGAGTTGTGATTTGTACAAGGAAAATGAGCCAACTTGGATCATAAGCACTGGGTTTTCAGTGTTGACACTAATAAACTGAAATAAATAAAAAAAATATAAAAGGAACACTAGCCAGAAGCAATGATTAGATCTTCAAATCTGTCAGTTTTACAATAGTCTTGGATCAAGATGTTTACAGAGCAGTGGCTAAACCATACAGTTCTTGAAGTACCTCAATGAGATTAGATAACATTTTAAATGGCATGACAATAAAGTATATTTGTTGTTCAGTGACAAATGATGTTCTGCAGTTTTTATCACTTTAATGACTGGAGGTCTTTGATGCTGAAATTCGCAATTCAAATTTAGTACTATGGACTCTTATTTATAACAGGGAATTAGACATTCCCAGGTGGGCAGATCTATGTATTTTAAGGGCAGTGAATCATTTCCACCAGGGAATGTTTTCCTGGCAGATTCACAGTTTTGGAAATAGACTATTTTAATAATTATTATTCAAATATTTTAACAACATTTAAGGCTTTTATTGAAATGTTGTTTTAAATCAAAGAAAACTGTTCTGTTGTGTTATGGGTTGAAAAATGTAAAAAGTAAAATAGCACTCCTTTTTCTTTTTTTTCTTTTACTTTTTTTTGTTTAAAAGTAAAAAAAGTTGCACAGTTTGTCACACTTTTCTCTTTTCCTCGATAAAGCGCAGGTGACTCTCTTCTGTGCATAAGGGCAGTTCTGACCCTGGGTGTGCCTAAGCTCCTGTGTCTCCTATTGCTTCTAGCGTCTCCTGTGTTCCATGTGCCTGCAGTGGCCCCTGTGTCACCGGTGTCTGTCTCCTGGATCCCTGGTATCTGACCCCTGGCTTGTGACTTGACCTCTCATGCTTACTGCATTCCTTGACAATTCCTCTGACTTTTAATTTGGTAACATGTATCATCCTGCCCACCCTGGTGTGCCCAAGGACCGCAATCTGGCAGTAACCAGCAACGCAACATCCTCACCACTAGAGGCTCTAACCTGGTTACTGCTTAGACTCTGTGCCTTGGCCTTCTCAGGGCTCACATCACTTTTGTGCAAGCCATAGTGCCCCTTAGTGGCCCTGTCTTCCCAAGCAAGACACTCTTTGTAAATGACATTCATGGTTAATCTGATCTGGTTTCTAATCATCAGTGGTGTCCCCTGCTGAGTTTGAGAACAACCAGCTTCCTGAATGCAGTGAATGCAGTCTCCTAATGTACATTGTGCTAGATTGTTAATTAACCTCTAGTGCCCCGGGATCGCAGTGGATTCTCAGGGCTGCAATCATTCTTGCAGCCCTGGGAATCCTGTTTACTTACCCTGGCACTAGAGGTAAATGGGGACAGGTCTCCCCATTCAAAACCTCTAGTGCTCTCTGATTGGGTGAGGAAAGCACTAGAGGTTTTCAATGGGGAGACTTGTCCCCATTTAACCTCTAGTGCCGGGGATGGCACACTAAGCTGATCAATGAATGAAGCCAGCGCTGCATTCATTGATCAGCACAGTCCGCAATCTTTTTTTTTTTTTTTAATTAGTTAGAGTTAGATCAGCAAATTTACACCCGCTCGCTCATCCCTACTGCCAACATCATTTTAAATTTCTCCAGCTGGTCTTTATTTTCCACAACCAGCTGTTCCATGTGTTGGATCCTCACTAGTTCCACGAACCACTCCTTCATAGAGGGAGAAGTTGTCTGTTTCCAAAATCTCTCTAGCCGCCATTAAAAAATGATGTAACACACTCCTTTTAGCAGATTTGACTGTGCCTAGAATCAGAGATAATTATACCTCTTTGGGGTTGTTGGGGATATTAGAACCTGTGAATGTATTATATATATTAATTTATAATCATTAATTATATATAAGCAAATAAAAGGCCTGGAGTTGATTTGAGATTTTGCTGTGAACAGACAACATGCGGTCAAAGGAGCTCTCCATGCAGGTAAAACAAGCCATCCTTAAGCTGAAATACCCCATTGAAAAATCTACAGTTCTGTACATCATGAGAAAGAAACAAAGCACACAGTGAACTCAGCAACGCCAAAAGATCTGGACATCCACAGAAGACAACAGTGGTGGATGATCACAGAATCATTTCCATGGTGAAGAGAAACCACTTCACAACAGCCAACCAAGTGAACAACACCCTCCAGGAAATAGGCGTATCGATATACAAGTCTACCATAAAGAGAAGACTGCATGAAAGTAAATACAGAGGGGGCACTGCAAGGTGCAAGCCACTCATAAGCCTCAACAATAGAAAGGCTAGATTGAACTTTGCTCAAAAACATCTAAAAAAGCCAGCACAGTTCTGGAAAAACATTCTTTGGACAGATGAAACCAAGATCAACCTTCACCAGAACGATGGCAAGAAAAAAGTATAGAGAAGGCGTGGAACAGCTCATGATCCAAAGCATAGCACATCATCTGTGAAACATGGCGGAGGCAGTGTGATGGCTTGGGCGTGCATGGCTGCCAGTGGCACTGGGACACTAGTGTTTATTCATGATGTGACACAGGACAGAAGCAGCCGAATGAATTCTGAGGTGTTCAGAGACATACTGTCTGCTCAAATCCAGCTAAATGCAGTCACATTGATTGGGAGGCGTTTCATAATACAGATGGACAATGACCCAAAACATACAGCCAAAGCAACCCAAAAGTTTATTAAAGCAAAGAAGTGGAATATTCTTGAATGGCCAAGTCAGTCACCTGATCTGAACCCAATTGAGCATGCATTTCACTTGTTGAAGACTAAACTTCGGACAGAAAGGCCCACAAACAGTAACTGAAAGCCCCTGCAGTAAAGGCCTGGGAGAGCATTAAAAAGGAGGAAACCCAGCATCCGGTGATGTCCATGAGTTCAAGACTACAGGCTGTCATTGCCAGCAAAGGGTTTTCAACCAAGTATTAGAAATGAACATTTTATTTTCAGCTTTTTAATTTGTCCAATTACTCTTAAACCCCTGAAATGAAGTGGTTGTGTTTAAAAAAGGGGAGGGGGGATTGCAATGCAAATCATTTAGCCATTCGTACTATCTGGAGAGGATGTTCTAATTGGTCTCCTGAGCTTTACATGGGAGAGCTAGTTTGTGCATGAGGATAAACATTTTTTCACATTCTGAATCAGAGATAGGTGTCCCTAGGTCAAATATTTCTATTCTACTTTGAGAATATAGGTTTTATCTAAATTAAATAAAGGATTGTCATTGTAATCACCCTTTTCAGCTTTATTTGGCTTGTCTCAACCCTCAAACCCTCATGTATGCAATTATCTGTTTTGCCCATACTTCTGCTTTAATGCATGTCTACCACACAAATACTCCCCTACAAATACTTGTAAAGGAGCTCATGGATATTTTATAGATGGACATTTTACCAAAGTTGCATTTTAAGCTCAACTCTATAATTATGCAGCAAATATGCAACAAAGAATGCTATGCAATGATTATTTGTTTATTAACTAAACCTATGTATTTTCCAAAGGGCTCTCCATTGGAGAATAGATCTGCTTTGAATTGTTCACAAACTGCTAGTAGGAGATACTGAAACAGATCCATTCTGCACATCTACCAGCAGCAGTGCAAAGCAAGTGACAGGATCACTCTCCTACACTGCTAAACACCCATGCATTTCCATGTAAGTAACCATAGAACTATATGACAAAATTTCATCACGGTATTATACCATTCCTATATATTTAGACAACCTTTTGCATACCATTGTATCTGTAAGAAAATTAGGTTATCAAAGAGTGACATAATTTATAGTGCTCTTCCCTAATAGTATATGATGATTAAAGTGCCCTTTTTCTCTGGTTAGTTCCCTCTTGTTTCCCTAAACTGCAGCAGGTATCTAATTTCCTGTCTGATAGGCTAAATGAATAATCCAGCCCACTGCTCCACATTTATGCTGTCCTGGCCTTCCTCTTACAACTATTTGCTTTCTGTCCAGTCGGATTTTTAATCTCTGCCTTATGTGTGGGTGTCATTTAGGGTGGGCCGCATGCAAATGCAGTCTGTCCAAGAATACCCTGCGTTGAATTATACTATTCTGCTTTCATGGTGGTGGTGGTGTATGCTTGAGCACAGAAGAGTAATTTTTTAACAGAGAAGATGTTCCTGCTTCTGATTGCACGGATCAACAAAAGATAGTTTTGATAATCTTCAGAAACCATAGCAATATTCTCTAAATCAGTTTTTCGAGCAGATTTCAGATATGTTATCAGTTTTTATGTAACACTTACAGTTATGAGTACTATTATAGTTAACATTCTACGTGAATGTATCATGTACTAAAACGTAAGCACCATTGAAGTGAATGTAAATATATCTTCAGTGTGAATAAAAGTAAGGCACGCTGTGCTATAGATCTACTGAACAGTGTCAGTTACGTACCATTGTTTCTTCAGAAATGCTTGGAGTATGATTTCCTCTTTGTCTGGATTGTCGCGATACAGCATTCAACAGTAGTCAGCCATCATACTTTCATTCCAGAAACCTTGGTAGCGGTTCGTCACTCACCATACCAAGATTTGCCGGCAAGAAATTTAGATATGAGTGCAAGAAATGACATGCGACAACCCAGTTTCTGGTATGAATCAAGCAAATTCTGAACTCCTTCTTTGTATGACATGGTTTTTGCCCGGGAATTTTCACACAACCATTCGAATGCATCCCAAGCTTCTAGCTCAGCTGCTAAGAGAGATTCTTTGAAAACATCATCCTCCAAAACAGGCTTGATCTGTGGCCCTATACATATCCCTTCCTTCATTTTAGCAGTGCTTATAATTGAAAACTTCTCAACAAAGTACTGAAAACCCAAGGAGTTTACTTTACCCATGGCCTTTACAAAGTTCTTCATAAAGCCTAACTTGATATTGATATGGAGAGGTGGCAGAAATTTTTTATGTGGATCAACCAGAAGCAGAAACTTGACACTGCTTGTTCCAGGCTTATAGGTATCTCTTGGTAGCCAATCACACTTGACATAATGATCTCCTGTAGATCAGCTGTCCCACAGGCATAGGACACAGCAATATTTTGTGAATCCTCCTTGCATTCCCCTCAGCAAGCCAATGACTTTTAGATGCCCACAGATGTTCCACTGGTGTGTTTTATACTGGATTGCTTAAAGTAGTAACTTCATGTTGTCATATGACTGCTTTAGGTTAACGGAATGGGCAATCGGTAAACTTGGTTTGGAATTACCATTATGCAGTAAGACTGCTTTCAAGCTTCTTTTAGAGGTATCAGTGAAGATAAGCCATTCGGATGGAACATGCTCTTGTGACAAACTGTTAAAGAGTGCATTTATATCATGACAGTAGCACAGTTAGCCATCACGAGTGAAGAATGTTGTCAAGTTATGATTTCTTTTCGTTTCTGTGATGAGTTACAGTTACACCCTTTGCAAGCAAGTGTTTCTGTTTACACCTTGAAGCAAGAAGTTCTGCTTTGTCTTTGGAGAGATTTCAATCAGGAACGAGATCATTCAGCTCTGCTTGTGTAAAGGTCTCTGGTACTGAATCTTCATCATCCAAGTAGTCAAGATCAGATGATTCGGGGTTGTAACTGGCTGCAACTCCAGCACATTCCTCATCGCCTTCTTCAGAAGCAAGTCCATCATGTGGCGGTACCAGAACTGGCAATGAACCATAATGGGGAACAGGCCTAATTGCAGAATCGAGGTTGGGATATACAATTTTGTGCTTAGATTTACCTGAGAAGCAGCTTTTGTTGACGTTGCAAAAATAGCAATCAATTAGATGGTCTCACGGTTCTCTCCATTTGGGATTGCAAATGGCATTGCTGCTTTATGCCGATTTAGTCAGTCACCCAGTCCGTTGGAACAACTGTTACAGATGACATGTGGAGCCCAAGATTTATCCTGGTCATCAAGTGGACAGCCAAAATATAATTTGTATATCTTTTTAAATTCTGTGGTTTGGCGAGGTTGTGCTTTCGTCGTGAATGAACCATACGTAACAGAAACTGTCTAGATCATTAGGGCAATTTCTAGGCATGATGACAAATGAAAAACTGAACACAGATTCGAAATCCCCATCAAAAATACTACAAAGCCCACATAAAATACATCTGATCAAAATGACATGTTGACCTGTGTTGTCAGTCAATAGTGACAGAATGCCGGCACAGCAGAAGTATGAGGGCTGCAATCTTGTTGGCTATTTCATCTCAAATATTAGCAGGGTAGTGTGGTTAGTGGAAGCAATCAACTAGAGGTACCATTGCGCTGCCATCTAATTTTAAAGAGCTGTCTGGTCCCTTTTATTCTTTCAGTGGAAAAAAGCATGGTTAGCTGCTCCCAGACTTAAAAGAAACTGTTGGCATGCACCCAGAAGTGGCAAAACACAGTGCAGATTAATGTGTTTGCATGTGTTACCCTTGTGGTTGCAGTGTGATTCTTCCTCTTAGTGTTGGTCGAATATCCCACTATTCGATTCGACAGCTATTCGATCGAATAGGGGGATATTGTTTAGGTAATCGAATGCCAAATTCGAACACCATTAAAGTCAATGGTGGGAAAATTTAGGGTATTTTTCGGGACTGTGAAGAACTGCAAGAGCAATTAGGGGACCAAAGATGACAGCTTTGCTCCCCTGATTGCTTTTGCAGCCCTTTACTTTTATTTGTATGTGTTCTTGGATAGATTTTCTCTATCCAAGAACACAGGAGTCCTGTGTTCCTAGATAGAGAAACTCCATCCAGGAATAGGGATAGTGCTCCCTGATTGGCTGAGGAAAGCTTTCCGCGGATCACACACTGTTCTCAATGAATGCAACCGCAGCCGCATTCATTGAGAAGATCCCCGGCACTAGAGGGTAATTAACCTCTAGTGCCGCGGATCGCACACTGTTCTCAATGAATGCGACCGTGGCCGCATTCATGGGTAGATCCCCTGAGCACTTGAGGCTAAATGGGGACAAGTCTCCCCATTCATTCACCTCTAGTGCTCTGTGATTGGCAGGGGAAAGGAAAATCCTGATGACGCTTGAGCTGTCATTCCACACTGTGCAGCCGTGGGAATCATACTGTCATTGTGGGATATCCTGTAAAAAAATAAAAGTTAGCTACACAAATCACACCCATTTAATAAATTACTTTACATCATTATTTTTTTTTAACACATTTTTACACACAAAATTTGCACCGTCGAATCCCGTGTTTTTCGGATCTGGTCTATCCGAATTCGAAAAGCCATATTCGGGTCGAATAAAAGGACAACCCAAATTTGAACACCAACACTACTTCCTCTAGATAAGGAAAAAGCAACTGCACAGCCAGATGTATCGTTTTCAAAAACAGCATTATTATACAGAGGCAACTACTGCCACAACTGCTTGACCAGGGTAGTTCGGACCTCCCAGCCCTTGCACTTGCATCTTAACACCCTGCTACAAATTGACCACCTCCCCCAACCTGCTTACCAACCCACCAAAAATACACGGACAGGAAGTTGCACTTTAATTGGCTGGCAAGCAGCCATTCATTTAGACAATAAATAAATAACAATAACATTATAAATAATCATCAATTAAATAACAAAACATATCAACGTAAATTACATTAACAATCTTATTAACCATAATACCAAAATTAACCCCCTTTTATATTAACGTTGCAAGATCCCTGTTTCAAACCTTAACCACCAGGATGCAGGTCTCAGAAGGCATAATCCGTACTCCACCAGAATTTCAATCCAAATGCACCACCTTATCCCTTAGCCGCCCAGCACAGACTCAGGAGCCATAACCAACATACCACTATAAAGAGGGACCTTACCACCGAGGATCCCTGTTACCACAAATCACAGTTTGCCATGTCCAGGATCCCTGCCTTCCATGACCCCAACCGCCACCTTTAACAAACCACACTAAACCACTTACCAAATCCAAGGAGGGCGGGCAGGGAACGCCGTTTTTCCTAAAAGAGGGCCTCCCACTTCCGACTTCCCCCTTTTAAAACCCCCTCTTCCTGAACACACATTCCTCAACACTTATGCTGGCACTGTCCCTCCCTATACTCTTTGGACTACTTAACCCTTTACTACAATTTTGTTGGGGATTCACACCCTGTCATGCAGGCCCTGCGCCTAACCTTGTACGGCTACGGGTCTCACTTTATGTGCACAAAACAGTTATCACAAAATGCAAGCACATTTGAGTCTGAGGTAGAATACTGGCTAGTGGCAGGTCAGTTTTATTGAGCAAGACTAAGTCATAATTTATCTATTTATCTATCAAAACAGAGCACAGGGGCTACAAGAAATAAAACACTGCAAATTATAATGGTCATTAGAACAGGATTAATGAGAAAACTAGGCTGTAGTAAAGAGACAAAACACACAGGCTGCTGTTTTCTTACAATAATTTGAGCTGTATATCTTATGTGAGATAATTTAGGTATACTTTTTTTTAACTTTTTCTTTTTTTTAATGAGGCAGTGGTGTGTTGTGTACAAATTGCAATTGCAAGAACAGATTGTCAGCAGCCAGTGAATTGTACACTTTGCTCTAAACTTTCAAAATTACTTATTACATACCAAACTACTTTAGGCCTGTTTCTGTTGTTTAAAGGTGAAAATAAATACCTGAACTGGGATTTCAAACCCAAATGATGCACTGTAAAATCAAAAACATTTATACATATTCTTGTGTGCGTTGAGATTTCAAAGCGTTATAAATATGAAAAAAATCATAATAATTACCCAATTATTTGGGTAAAGAGGGGGATACAATTCTATTGACATTCTGTACACCATTTTGCATTGGCAAAAAAGGTGTTACAGCAGTGTCAGAATTTGTTATATCATTTGCTTAATTCAGATCATTGAAACTGGCCAGAGACCTAGAAAAGCAGAGGCCAGTAATGGCAGCCTATGAAATTTTCTCTTAACAGATATACTTTAAAGCTAAACTCTTGGATAAAAGTCTTTTTTCTTCCATCCTTACCCATCTCCAGTCAATAATTTGTTATATTTTGTTTAAATCATAAAGCAATCAGCAGAAATCTAAGCATTTATCATCCGGAATGTCATACTCCCAGCTTGTTTTAATACATTTTTTTTGGCAGAGGATGGAGAAAGTTCTGTGGGCAGTGACAGGGGTGTTTACCACCCTCTGTCACCTCCGCTACAGGTGGAAAGTTGTCTACTATGTCATCACACCCACAACTGTAATCTTAAGAGATGTAGGAATTTTATTTTAGAAATCTCAACATGGTGTAATCGTGTTTTTTTGTAATGTATCCAAGGTCATAAGTTTGCAGTTGTCCGTCAACATTGTGAATGTAATTCTTGGCCCTGTTGAATAGTTCACAATGTATTTGCTCAAGCAACATTTTTATTTATTTATTTATTTATTTATTTTTTTTTTTACAAAATCTAATTCTTAACATTTCTCCTATCTTGCATATGGCCTGGTCATACAGGGGTCAGTGGTAGATTAGGGAAAGCCCAGCATTTGCAGTACAGAATAAAATATAATATTATTCACAGTTAAAATAGGATGATCAAAACAAAACTGAAATGCAGATACCATCACTAACTATTAAACTGAAGAAGACCATTATACAGGTTTTTTGGGTATCAACAACTAGAATCATGTTTTAGGCATGGTAATACCTACTATTTGTAATGCGCCTGGGCACACAAACCACGACCAACTCCAGATACCCTTAAATCAGGCTTTATTCAATATCATACAGCACAGCAAGGGTTAAGTCCAATAAAGCGAAGTACAGGAGGATAAGGCAAATGCAGGTCAAGAACAATCCGAAGTCAGGGCAGGCAGCAAGCAGAATGGTCAGTAACAATCCGAGGTCAGGGCTGGCAGAGTTCAAGCAAGGTGAGTTTCAGACCAGGTCACTAAGGTAATGACAAACAGATAAACTTTAAACCACATAGAGACACACCCAAGCACACTGTGTTAACAGAGGCTATAGCGGGCAATGGGGTGATGGACAGGCTCTCCTTAAATAGCCAGGATGACCAATCACCTTGCGCCACCTGGCACTGTCTGATGGGAGACTGAGTAAATCCCCTGCAGCTGATTGGCCGCAGGGAATTCAAACTAACTATGTCCCGCCCTGGGGCGAAGCAGCCGAGTGCCACGCCCTCGGGGGGTACAAGAGGGACGCATGGTAACACGCGCACCTCTTCCCACAGTACCCCTAGGACGTGCACTACTTTGCACTTGCACAGTGCTGGGAGCAGGAGCCACATTCAAAGGGATGCAAGGGCTGCTGCCTGGCTGATCAGTAATTAGTCCAGGGCGGATCCCTCCGCCTGCAGAGACAGACAAGCTGTGAGCAGAGGAGCAGCCTTGGTTATGCTGCTTGCTACTGAGGGGTCTCCCTCTGTGGCTGGGAACCCCAGGGACACCGCAGGCTCGCAGGGCGGGTAAGTTCCTTACACTATTTTAAATTTTCATGGCTTGCGTTATCCTTTGCAGCCTAGTTGTAACAGATAAGTGTTTCTTCTTCAGATAATTTCTTAAGTCTTATTTATTCGCCACAAATAAAGTGATTGTACTGATTACTCTTAGTGATGAGGGAAACTGAGAAATTAATTTTTGCAAAAATAAACATTCTAGCAAAAAAATTCCATAAAAATACATCTCAATTGAAGGTGGTGGTAGAGCGTTATGCAAACTTGTGGGAGCTGAATGTATCAAACATGTAGTTGTTCTATAAATTAAAGTTAAGGTAAAGTCAGGAAAAGATGATCCTAAAACCCATGATGACTTTTTAAACTGAATCAGGAGAGTCAATGAGAACATGTTTTAATGTTTCTCTCAGTATTGGAGGATACGAGAACTCATAGGTAAAAGATTGACCTACTTAGTAATTGTTTCTAATATTCAGCTCCACTTGCCCCTAGATTTGTTTCCTTCCTGTGGCACTGAAAATCTGGACAATGCTGTAAGAAAAACTTCCTTTTTCTTCCTCTTGGCATACATTCTTCATATTGAGGTCCATCAGGGCCTAGTGACAGTTTGGGTGAAGCCCAACAAGACAAGGTCATTGTTTGACCTCCCTAGTGGTAACCCCGAGTGTGACTCGGGGTAGAAAAAAGTTGCTGAAAGCGGTAACCCCGAGTCACACTCTGGGTAGGATAAACCTATAGGAAGGTTAGTGAATACAGTGCTTACCTGATCCGCCGTTGTCCATCGCCGCAATCCCTGTTTTCTCTCTTCTTCCTCTGGCGTCTTCTGCACACGATGAGTCACCGGGGAGTTCCCGGTGATGTTGGTGCGTGTGTACGTTGATGGCGGGCAGGGCGGGAAATTCGAAATCCATTAGTATTGCATTCAATACACAATAACTGTACTGAATGCAATACATATATATATTAATTTATTTATTTAATTTCATATTTTTACATGATTTTGTGTTTCAAACTTTATTATACTCATACTATTATATTATACTGTAAATTAAATTTTTTTGAAAAACAATATACCACTTTTAGACATCCAGACAGAAATGTACCGCTAGGGAGGTTAAAGGTAGAATCTGGAGTCAAAAGAAGTCCACTTACTATGGAAACTACAGTATTGTAAAGTAGTGAATCTGACATTCAGCAATATTCTCTTATGGAGCAGCTCCAAGATACGTGTGTTTTATTTTTAAATGTGTTATGAATGTAAAATTCACTGCTTTATAAATAGACCCCCATATGTTTTGGATTATTTGTTATTGCTTTTTTTAATCCAGGCTAGAGGACTCTTTCACCTTATTTTGAACAAGCTGACTGCAAAAAAGATGTAACGCACCAATGTGTCTCTCCTGTTCATAACAAAACATATTTGGACAGTATTTCAAGTTATCAGAGTCCATTGACAGTGGATAATTACTGGCTCGGTGGGTAATGCACGTCCAGATGTGGGATAGAGTTAAGTCATTCTTAGGAAGATTGCTGTCAGAGAAACAGAGAAAATTTGGCCTGTAATAATAAAATGTAGCAGTCTAACATATTGTTCAGATATTATGTGTACTACATGCCTTGGTTTAAAGGGTTTTAACCTTTCCCATCTTAGGAGGAAATAAGTAAGAAGTGTTGATTTTGTTATTTCCTATGTTAATGTTGCAGATTTACAGATGTGTGTCTTCACACTGATACATCTGCTCTTTTCCATCAGCTTTCCTAAGCAAATACTGCACTGTAAGCTTAATATTTCACATTTTCTTTAAAGGTTTATTTATGACAAATGGGTTACAAAGTACTACACTTACATTTACTTTAAACTTTTAAAACAAGGTCATCTTTAATAAATCATCCAAATTATTATGCTTTTTTAAACGTTATTATAGCAGTTTGAGGTATTTCTTAAAATAGAGAAAAACACATAAAAGGGTGTGTGTGGCGGAGGCCTGTTGTGAAGGACAAGGACTGAGAAAAAGCAAAACAAAAAGGATAGGAGGTGAGAACAAAAACCTAAGAAGCAGAGTATGTGGTGAGGTAGAAGAAGAGGTGATATAGGGTGATGGCAAAGCCAATAGCAGAGAGGAAGGAAAAGGAACTTGTTGGTCGAAAATATGCTAACTAGTAAAATTGTTCCAAAATTATTGTTGACTGAATGTCGAGAGAGGTCACATGGATATAATTTTTAGGTCATATTCTAGAGAGCTTGTATATTTAGGACAATGACACCAGGGGGTGTTTCCAATTTTTCCACAAAGCAGACAGGCCTTAGTAGCATTATAAAATGTGAGTTTTTGGACTATGGAACTGTGAGTTCCTGGACAGGTTGATCAGGTTGAAATTGAATTAAAGAACTTGGGGTCCCATGAGAAAAAGTATATGATCTGGATAACATCTTTCCAAATGAGCAAAGGAAATACTTGTAATTAGTAACTATTTGTTATAGAAGCCTTGTTTAAAAGTAAACAGTATGATGAATTTGTCCCTGGAAGCAACTATGGCCCAATGGTATTGCACCTAATCCTGGTGGACCCCCCTAATACAGAAGCTCTAAAATCTCATCAGTGGGGTTTGGGTGAGGGTTCCAGTCTTGGCTGAAGGTTCCAGACTTTGTTGTCATTAAAGTGTATTTCTTTACATTTGAGGACCATTATCTACTGGCAAAATGATGGGTCTGTCTGACTTTATGAGAATTTAGGGTAGCCTATTATGAACATCAATAAAAATGAAAAAGGTAAGATAGTGGTAAGTATTTGATCCAGATAGTTAGGGTTGATCCAAAGAGAGATTGTTTGTGCCATGGAAAAGGATAGTTAGCTGGGTAAGTGTTTATAACTAAGCTTTTTTTTTTAGGAAATATGAGTGGTAGTGTTTGGAAAAGATGGATGAGACAAGGCCTTTATTTTGAGCATTGTTGAATCTCCCAAACCATGGCAACTGGATATCACTGCAAGAGCTAGCCTTAGCTTTCTGTAGAAAAGTTTTTTAGGACCTTTACTGCATTTGAAAAAGTTTTTTGTTTACATGGACTTTTGAGGTACATCCATACTTTAAAATCATCATAATTTGATTATAAAAACCATAAAAAGGTTTACTAAAACAGACTTTAAGGGAAAAAGAGAGAATACAATGTAAGAACCAATACAATATCAGACACTTCAGTTGATTTTAAACTGTAGTTCACATAGACAATACCAGTCTCTCTTTGTTCTTGATGTGTTTCGCAGTGTATGCTTCTTCAGATGAACTTTCCTGAGAAATTCCATTTGAACTCTAAATCATATGCGGCAACTTCAATTTAATAATTCTAGAATTTTTTTTCAATCCAGTTATTTAATAATGTATTTGCACTTACATGATACCTTAAATTATCTTCATCAAATCTGAGATTTTAACAGATTTACAATGTAGCCAATTAGTACTGCTTTTTCCTGTTTATAGGATATATTTGGGGAGGGCAAACAGATTCATGTTCCAAGTGAAAATGCACACTTGATCTGAATACCCACAACCATGCTATTAACACCAAATGTGTGATACCTAATTAGTCATCAATAACATTTTTCTATTACCCAAGATGATAATTCAGGGAACATTTATCATCGATAAAGTCTCACTGGATGGATCAGCACTGACACCTTGGATGAAAATTTAGTCTTTTTAATCAAGATTCACAAATTATTCCCATTTTAAATCTCATAATCATTAGATCATAAAACATCATCATATTTACACTTCATACTGTGTAAACTGCAAGTATCTATTACAATTGTAAAACCATTACATTATATCCAATATTTATCCCCTCACATATAGTTCAATAGCGCTAATAAATAATAGCACTTATAAATAATTTACCATCAGTCCCACTAGTCAAAAAAATAAAAACTCTGATATATTCATATATGTATATATGTGTCACCTGCTGACATATATGCTGGCATGTTTCAATGGTAATTCCTCCTCTCCCACTCCTCTCCCTGTTTGTGGTCCCCAAGGGTCAATCCTTGGACCGGTCCTCTTTTCTCTGTACACCTCCTCTCTCGGTAGTCTCATATCCTCCTTTGGCTTACTGTACCATCTGTATGCTGATGACACTCAAATCTATCTGTCCACCCCTAACTTGTCTCCCTCAGTCCTGGATTAGGTCTCATGCTGCATGTCAGCCATATCATCATGGATGTCTGACCGATTCCTGAAACTCAACCTGGATAAAACAGAACTCATCATCATCCCTCCCTAAAATTCCAAATCTCCCCCTGACATTTCTAACTGTTAAAAACACTGTTATTCACCCTCCCCTCAGGCACGTTGTATTGGCATCACCTTTGATTCTGCCCTCTAATTTACCCCCCATATTTTAGAACATTTCCAGGTCCTGTCACTTTCACCTACGCAACATCTTCAAAATCTGCTCCTGCCTGTCCCCAGAGACCACTAAACTCCTTGTACATGCTCTATTTTCTTGTCTGGACTACTGTAACCTCCTCCTCTCTAGTATTCCACTAACCCGACTCTCTCCTCTACAATCTATTATGAATGCTGCAGCCAGACTAATCAATCCCTCCCACCGCTCCTCTTCTGCTGTATCTCTTTGCGGTTCTCTTCATTGGTTTCCATTTCACCTTAGAATCAAATTCAAGCTCCTGTGCTTTGCCTTCAAATCTCCCCACAGTTCTTGTCCTACTTACATTTCTGACCTGGTAAATAAATACTCCCCCTGCCGCTCTCTCCGCTCCTCTGATGACCTAATACTGACTTCCTCACTCATAACCTCATGACACGGACGGCTACAAGACTTTTCTAGAGCTGCCCCAACTCCCTGGAACGGTCTTCCTCATTGTATTCGGCTTGCTCCTACTCTCTGCTCATTTAAAAGAGCGCTCAAAACCTATTTTATCAAACTTGCCTACCCATCTTCTTCTGTCTTTTGAAACCATGACTACTTCCCACCATTACATATATCCCCTCCTATTGTGTGTTACTTCCCCCACCTCCTAGATTATTATTAATATTGAATTGAATAATGAATAATAATAATAATACCACAATCTACTTGTATGTGTGTATCTACCCATATATATATATATATATATATATATATATATATATATATATATATATACATATATATATATATATATATATTTTCGGACTATAAGACCGAAAACTGGGGGGGAA